>NW_027638339.1:2500-137500 GCF_951216825.1 Electrona antarctica
AATGAGGAGCATATTTTGAATTATCAATTTCTAATCACTGGAGCAATTATTTTTGATTCTTGTCCAGATTTGGAGTTACATCATGGCACACGTCACAACCCAACCCTCTACCAAAGTGGTCTTTGACTTTTAAGAAACAGTACTTGAGTAATATGTACTTACCGGGTATTCTTTCCACCTGGAGAGAGGAATGGGATGGACGTACAGAGCTGGAGGGAGATGATGACGATCAGAGAGAGAGAGAGAGAGAGAGAGAGGAGAAGAGGACAGGTAAAAAGACGGAGATGGAGAGAAGGAAAGAGAGTTATAGGCAATAAAGCATGATTAACTGGCGATTTGAGGCAGAATCCATCAGTTAATCAGGACTGCATGCATGAGCTAGATTATGGAATGTCTTTTCTTTGGCTCAGGGAGACTCGAATGAATGAATGTACTTATTAGAAAGAGAGGAAGAGATGAGGCGGGGGAGAGAGAGAACGGGAGAGGCAAAAAGATGGATGTACACAGTTAAATCCTGAGTGCTAATTCAACTTGGACCCTCCATTTTTAATTTCTTACACACTCAGTTCAATTTATCACATTAACACTGACGTCACAATTTTTTGGGCGGGTAACATTTTCAAAAAGTTGATATGTAAACTTGTTTATGTCTATAAATTATATAAAATGACAATTTAGTGAAAATTGCAGATCTACACGCTCATGACGCCACATTGTGAGGCTGTGACACATTGTAAACTCTTCTTGATCTGCATATTTGCTATGAACGAACGAAATATAATTTGTACATCTGCTATTTAAAAAAAAAAAGATCTCGAAAGTGTGAGAACTATAATGATTTAGAAGGCACTTGTAGAATCGGCCCCATGGGTCTGAAGTGGTTAACACCGAAATTATGTAAATGTTCTAGAATAGCTGTGACTGTGTGGTCGCTTCTGCATGTGTCACTCTTCATCCAGAGAATTAGCGCCACACTAATGTAACACGCACATGCACAACCACCCACCCACACACACATCAATGCATCCATACACGCACATCATTCACTTTGCTCTCTCTCACACACATCTCATGCTGCCAGTAGGTATCATGCTATTAGCTGCAGTATTTAGACTTGTTAATTGAGCCAGCTGTGTTCCTAGTGCGAGAGGCGCACGCACGCACACACGCACGCACGCACGCACGCACGCACGCAGCAAACCATTTTGTATTTCCAGCTCCTTCTGTGTAAACCTATAGACTGTGTGTGTGTGTGTGTGTGTGTGTGTGTGTGTGTGTGTGTGTGTGTGTGTGTGTGTGTGTGTGTGTGTGTGTGTGTGTGTGTGTGTGTGTGTGTGTGTGTGTGTGTGTTCATGTATGTGTATCGTTTCTGCCTGTGAGCCATCACATATTTGTGGGCGTGCAGAGAGAGAGAAAGAGAGAGAGAGTTGGCATATGCACCTATTTCTGTCTGTCTGTCTGTCTGTCTGTCTGTCTGTCTGTCTGTCTGTCTGTCTGTCTGTCTGTCTGTCTGTCTGTCTGTGTGTGTGTGTGCGGCCTCAGGTGGTGTGTGTGTGACTGTGTGTGTCTGTGTGTGTGTGTGTGTGTGTGTGTGTGTGTGACTGTGTGTGTATTTAGTCTAATTACAGTCAGGTGCAGCATAATGAGCACAGCAGAGATACAGTCTTGGACAAGACCCACTCTCTCTGTTGTCATTGCATGTGTGACTTTATTGTGTGTGTGTGTGTGTGTGTGTGTGTGTGTGTGTGTGTGTGTGTGTGTGTGTGTGTGTGTGTGTGTGTGTGTGTGTGTGTGTGTGTGTGTGTGTGTGTGTGTGTGTGTGTGTGTGTGTGTGTGTGTGTGTGTGTGTGTGTGTGTGTGCAGTACTGCAGTTATGTGTTTTTGAATACACTTGTGTATCCTTGTGCCTCTGTGTGTGTGACGTTGATATAAGTTGCAGCCTAAATTATTCAAACCCCACTGCAGATATGTTTTTGGCAAGATTCACAAACTGTCAGCCGCATGAAATCAACAAATCAAGCTCAACAGGCTTGGTTTCGACAGTGGCCATCCCAGTCTCCTGACTTGAACCCCATAGACAGTGGCCATCCCAGTCTCCTGACTTGAACCCCATAGAACAGTGGCCATCCCAGTCTCCTGACTTGAACCCCATAGACAGTGGCCATCCCAGTCTCCTGACTTGAACCCCATAGAACAGTGGCCATCCCAGTCTCCTGACTTGAACCCCATAGACAGTGGCCATCCCAGTCTCCTGACTTGAACCCCATAGAACAGTGGCCATCCCAGTCTCCTGACTTGAACCCCATAGACAGTGGCCATCCCAGTCTCCTGACTTGAACCCCATAGAACAGTGGCCATCCCAGTCTCCTGACTTGAACCCCATAGACAGTGGCCATCCCAGTCTCCTGACTTGAACCCCATAGACAGTGGCCATCCCAGTCTCCTGACTTGAACCCCATAGACAGTGGCCATCCCAGTCTCCTGACTTGAACCCCATAGAAAATCTCAATGGGATGTGATAGTGGTTGCAGAACTTAAACAAGAATATTAGTGAACTGGAGGACATTGCACTCGAGGAGTGGGCTAAAATACCACAGGAATAATGCTGCCAGCATGGTTCCTGGCTATATGCATCATCACGTTTGCAGAAGCTCATAAGTCATAATAGCAAAAGGGTGCTATACGCGTCGTCTATGAAACGATACGTAGCATGCGAAGTTAGTTCAGTCAGATATACTGGCTTCATGCTATGCTCAAGGGCACATGTACTCGAGGGGTTAATGCGCTGCATTACTATGTATACACATAGTAATAGTATGTCATACGCTGATGTGGCAGTCAGCTGACCAATTGGGCGGGGTGTTTAAGCTCACCTACTAGACTGCTTGCACTTCTTCCTGACTTCCTTCTACATATGGTTCCTGGTTGTTGTATGCAGGGTTTGCTGCCACCGCCACCCCAGCACCACCGGTGGGCTCTGTTATTTCCGTTCCCCATGGGGGGTAGGTATTGTATATATCTATCCCCCACCAGTTACTTTGCTTTTTGCTAGAACTTTTTAAAACAATTATAAGCAATATAAACCATGTAATATTAAATAGTTAAATCATACACTTCAATGCAGCCAGATAACATCAGTCAGTCTCCAGTCTGACATGAAAATGAATACAAAATAAAAATACATGTATTTTTTTTTGCCTACCCCTGGCTATATTTGAGTATCTGTACTTTCTCCAGCACTGCTGCGTTATACTGATTGCAGCTTTTGTCCCGTTGGTCTGGTCTGGGGCGCAACAGGTTGAGGGCGTCTGTTGTAATCAGACGGAGCTCCTTATTTACAGCTGGCCCGCTGGGCTGGTTCACCTCTCAACAGTTGTCATTCAAAATCACCATCTGTCACTCACAGTGGCCATGCTGGGACAGGAGAAGGAATAATGATTCATTCAGGATGTACATGAGCACACGAGACACACGCACGCACGCACGCACGCACGCACGCACGCACGCACGCACGCACACACACACACACACACACACACAGGCCTCTCTCTTTCTCTGTTCATCATGACCTGTAGGAAAAAACAACTGTGTCTGTGTGGGTGTGCCGTGTGTGCGGCTGTGCGCGTGTGTGCGTGCGTACGTGTGTACGTGCATGGCGTGCGCGCCTGAGGCAGGTGCAAGCTGTTTTCAAGGGACCGTGCAGCGGATGCCAGGATAAATGCTGTGTGTATCTATAAGGGACTGCAGGGATGGTGTTGTTGAACGGAAACACCCTGAGGCTGCAGGATCTATTCCTGATCTATTCTCCAGGTAGTCTAGGATGATTCATTGTTCTTAATCTCAGATCTAACGCCTGCTCACTGTCACTAGGGTCCCTTCAGGGCTATTATTATAGTTAACGGAAACCACCAACGAAATAACACATACTATAATTGAAAAAAACCAAACAAAAAACATTTGAGTTCACTGAAATAAAAACATTGTGTTTTAGGATCCAAGATGGCCACAACACCAGGAGGGGGTGGGGCGGAGGGGAGCGGGGTGGGGTCTTACTGGGCTGCATTCACACATTCAAGACACCTGTCTTGTGTCTAAACACAGCTTTGATGGATGTGTTCTGCCCCCCCAACCCCCTTCAAACAAAAATGTTTGGTCAAACCATTGGGCTTCCATTGGAAATGCATTGGAGCGTCCATTACACACAGACAAGACACAAGACAGGTGTCTTGAAAATGTGAACGCAGCCCAGTAAGGGTATGTCAACCCCTCCCCTCTGCCCCACCCCCTCCTGGTGCTGCGGCCATCTTGGTTCCTAAACACAATGTAAACAATGGGAGCAGGGTGGGCCAATTGTTATTATTATTATTATTATTATTATTGTTGTTTTATGGTAACAGTTGGTTGGCTTGGGTCTACGCTTAAAACTCTTATCATGGATGATTCTGGTATAAATGACTGGTACATTCACTTCTACAACCCCCCCCCCCCCCCCCTTCTCCTCCCGCAAAATTGTTGTCCTTCTATTTGCCTTCAAATATACCAGTTCCAAGCGATCAGGCAGACAAGGTCACGCATGCAAACGCAGTGATGTGACTTGCAAACAACAAACAAGTGATAGAATACCGATCGTGCAAGTGCCATAACGTTTAGAATACTACACCACCAACAAATAAATAGAAAAGATGGGTGGTGCTCCCTATAGGCGACCTAGGCGGCCACCTAGGTCGCCTATAGGGGGCGCCAGCCATGCACTTCTGGAACACAGAGCTGTTCAAAACCTTTGAGGTCTCTAACCTTTCAGTACACACACACACACACACACACACACACACACACACACACACACACACACACACACACACAGGGGCGGGGACTCTGGGAGTCATCTGTCAGCCTGCATCTGGTAATCAATAATGCACCAATCTGTCACCTATCCATTAAACACATACTGCTCGCAGCCTCTGCTAAATGCAACACACACGCCAAACACGCGCACGCGCGAGCACACACACACACACACACACACACACACACACACACACACACACACACACACACACACACACACACACACATGCAAGCACGAACGCACGCACGCAAGGTTACACACATTAGGTTGTTGTGATTGATATGTGGGAGCTCTGTTCACATGTGAGACCATGGGGGTGTTATTAGAAAATGAATGATAGGAGACCTTCATTCCTCACAGAGAGAGAGAGAGAGAGAGAGAGATGGGGGCATTATTAGACACCTAATGATACAGGGCTCTGTGTTTCCCATACATTACAGAAGGCCTGTAGGCAACTCTCTCTCTCTCTCTCTCTCTCTCTCTCTCTCTCTCTCTCTCTCCCTCCCTTCCCTCCCTCTGTAGATAATTTTAAAATGATGCCAGGAAAAGAATGTCTAGAATGTCTCTATCAGAATGTCTCTATCAGAATACATTCTGATAGAGACATTCTGATAGAGACATTCGCGCATAATACGCGAATAACGCAAATGCGCATATAATACGTGAATAATATGCAAATACGCGTATTTGTGTATTATTCTCGTATTATGTGCGTATTCACGTATTATTCGCGTATTATACGCGTATTACTGTATATATTTCTTGACGAATATTGACAAATCCCTGACTTCAATTTTTTTATGGAACTGTTGTCTCTACAGGTACCTGGCGGACACAAATTATGTTGGAAACAAGAGTTTTATATATTTTATATCTGAGTTTGTGTGTGTGTGTGCGTGTGCGTGTGTGTGCGTGTGCATGCGTGCGTCCGTCCGTGCGTGTGCATGTTGATGCCTCTGGAACTCCATGAAGTTGGCTATGTAAGAGATGAAGCGTAGAGTACAAATGCTGGCATTTGGCAGTTACACCCCCCGCCCCACCCCCCCAGTAACAACTGACACTCACACACACACACATGCACATGCAGTCACGCACACACACACACACACACACACACACACACACACACACACACACACACACACACACACACACACACACACACACACGTGCGCATAGAGGGTGCCACCTACCCAGATCAAAGTGTTGGCTCTGTGGTCGTTCTTTTCATAGTTGCCTTAGAGTTTGGCCCAGTCAAGAGCTATTGTTGCTATTTGTGGGATAACGTGTGTGTGTGTGTGTGTGTGTGTGTGTGTGTGTGTGTGTGTGTGTGTGTGTGTGTGTGTGTGTGTGTGTGTGTGTGTGTGTGTGTGTGTGTGTGTGTGTGTGTGTGTGTGTGTGTGTGTGTGTGTGTGTGTGTGTGTGTGTTGTCCAGCGAAGAGCTCTTAATGAGGTTGGCTATGACAATGTATAGTATCTTGATCCTCACGCACACACACACACGCACATGTGCACGCACACATAGGGGGGAGAGCCCCCGGCCACAGATTGTTGGAGGGTCTACATGTCAACAACTAACTCCTAAAGCCACAAGTGTTTGTGGCTGAGATCAGCCATTTGAGATAAGCCAAGGGCTACTCATGTTGAAGCAGTGATATCACGGTTAAGCCAACTCCACATTGCACAGATTCGTTCACGATTTTTCTTGTTGTTCTTTTGTTTGGTCAAGACGGTGCAGTTGTTTCCGGCTGGGTACCAAACGGCAGACTACTGCCACCTCCTAGTATGGAAAGTTATTGCACAGGATTTGCTCATCGGCGGTCGGTTGATAGTGCTTAGTCTGCTGCAGTCTGTTTGCAGTCTTTTCACAGTTTGAACTAGTTTTGACTAGTCTGGAGGCTCTGGACAAGTCTGCTCGGTCTGGAGCGTGCGTGCGTGCGTGCGTGCGTGCGTGCGTGTGTGCGTGCATGCGTGCGTCCAAGCAGGGATTTAGCGTTGGGTTTGTACAAACGTACCAAGATTAGCTTTTCGCTTTGGCTCATAAAGGAACTACAGTATAATGATCTGATATTAGGCTTCCCTATCGCCTTCTTCCTTCCGTTCTCCCTTCCTTTCATTGCATAATACTTTTCTTTAGCCATTCCATTCTGCTTTAACTTCCCGTTTATTTGCTTCCAACTTTTCAGTGTAGTTTTTTTTGTCGGGCCTCGTGGCCACATTCCTCAAGGTGACATGAGGCACGTGTCGCTATAATTCACTCTCCATAACGTCTCTGAAATACCAAACCATCATCGGTAGGAGGGTGTCGCGGTATTGGAACGCACTATGAACAAAAAGCTCTACCCAACCAAACCACACCGAGGAGGACGACCTGCATATATGTATGTATATATAATTATTATTTTTCACATTTTATAAAATCCCGGTGTGACTGTGACGTGCTTTTCTTTCTCTGATTGGATCACATGCATTTTGTTGGTTTATGTTTTTTGGTGCCCCACCTGTGTCTACTGTATGTCGTATCTGCTGTTGGACAGACAAGGCCGCTAAAGCCCCACGCCCATTGGCTGCATGCTGCGAAATCAAATTACATTTCATCAGACAAAAGCTCTCCATCTCCTCTCTCTGTCTGTACAAATATGATTGTTTTATATCTAATCACTGTTTGTGTTTTATTTTGGTTCGTGTGAGTTCGCCGGCTGTTGGCAACACCACCGCTGACTGTTCACCAGATGCCAAAGTAAGAGTGAGGCACACAGGCTTGCCTGAAAAAAAACATGTTTCTTTCTTTTAATGCACTCTTTATCCTTTCCTTTCTAAAACCAACCATAGCATTGTTTGGATCATAGAAGAAGCAGTTAATAGCCAATAGAAAAAGACTTACAGTAGTGTAGACTTACAACTAGTGGGAATGTGCATGCAAGATTTCACGGAAATCACACTCATGTGGTCATGATTTTAGGCTTATTTTATTTTTAAATGTTTCAAAACGGAACCCTCCTGCAAAATTTGGAAGACAATTTGAGCCAATTAGGATTGGAGTATGAGCGGTGCCAGAGATGAGTTGTTCACAGACGGACGAGCGGACTCACGGACGGAAGGACGGACGGAGTGAAAAATATACTTTCCCCATACATGCCTTCGGCCTGGTGGAGACAATAACATTGATCTTGCAGGTCATCTCTTGAGACAGATATCATGACACCTACAAATCCTCTCACCCCGGACTGCAGAACAGCAGCATGAACATCTGGAAACAGGACTCAAGCCTCAAGTGTTTGACATTACAAAAGCTGTCAGGGCTATGATAGAGAGATACATTTTAAGGCAATACAGATGGGTGACTTTGCCATTGTCATGGATCCTTAAACTAATTGTATTAAACTGTTTTTGAACAAATGTTTTGTTGTAAAACGAGGGGTGTCGAAAATGACGGGCTCTCCCTTAATGCGCTCCAGAAGGAGGTTGAATAAAAGTTGGATGAATGAATGCATTTTCTCACCGTATTGATTATTTGGCATGGAATCCAGGACTTGTTATATTAATTTGCCGTAATATAGTTCCAAATAAATTGATGCTATGCTATTATGATATCATTGCTGTGTCGGAAGGAAACCACCTAACTCCATTTTTGAGGTTTTTGATTGTTTTTGATTATTATTATTATTTTGCATAAATCAGTGCTATTGATCTCGCTTTACATCTGTCTGTTGGTTAAAAAATACTGAACTAATGAAAAGTAGTAAGTAGTGCTTCGGACAAAACCTCGTAACTCCATTGGACCCTCAAACTGTCTGCTAAAGCAACTAACTCCACCACCTCACCCCCTCTCATGCAAGTAATTGACAATATACAGTATAAAGTCACAACACCAACTTTGATGAGGCAGTATTTCTTTGTTTTCAGAATATAAGCTTTTGTTCATTCCCTGAAAAATGTATATTTTTCATTTTCAGAAAAATTAACATTTTGGAGTTTTGGAATTTCTTCCCGACAGAGATATAATAGATAGCATTAGTCACATTATCTTTGTTGATTCTTCTCAATGAGAATCAACATAATGATAATGATAATGAATTTATTTATATAGCACATTTCAAGACATAGTCACTAAGTGCTTTACATAACGGGGTAAAAATAAACAACAACAACGTAGTCACAGCTACAACAAGATAACATTGAATGACAGCAAGCACAACATGAAAGCATACACACAAAAATAGAATAAGGTATGCAAAAATAAATGAAGAAAACATGCTAAACCCTATAGCTGAAGACTATAGATACAGTAATAATTGTCCATGCCGTGGCCGAACAAGTCGTTGTCCGCCCGTGCAGCATTACAGTCTTTATATAACATCCAGCATCGCTCATTATCTCTACAAGTCAACTGTGCCTTGGCAAGACGCGGTGTGTGGGCTAGCACAGCATGAAGGGAAAAACACCACTTTTAATGTGAGCGCCAAAACACACACACACACACACACACACACACACACACACACACACACACACGTTGGTATTATTATACTTGTGAGGACATCAACAGTTTAGGACAAAATATTTAAGATAATTAAATCTTAAATTCAATTAAATGATAAAAAAACACTCTAAAACCGGACCAAATTGCTCTAGAACCGCGAAAACTTGCACGTGCGCTCGTGCGTGCGGACTGGGCCGCTGGAGAATGGTGACATCATCAGGGATGCATGGAGATCCCTGATGTCATCATATAAGCCCATATATGGGAATGCCCATAGGGCGATCCCTGATGTCATCGTTTTGGCCAGCAACTCTACAACTGACCTCAAACCCTTAGATATCCATATATGGAGCTGACCTGTTATGACATTCCATATGTTGATCCTTCCCCATCCATCCTACCTCTTCGATGTCTCCCTTTTGACTGATACCTACATGTTCATTTAAACGTAGACGGGCCAGCTGTGCGCCCGGTAGCCGGCGAACACTAGAGTTCTCAACAGGCCCAAAAATTAAGGCCCGTCCCTACCTGGGCCCTCATCAAACCCTGTATACACTCAAGAGAATGTCCCCGCTACCACCCTTAGATTTCCATATACCGTAGCCTACTGTATGGAGCTGACCTGTTCTGACATTCCATATGTTGATCTGACCTCATCAAACCCTGTATATGCTTGTTGAGACATTTGATTTGGCCCTCACAAGTATAATAATTCAGGTACACACACACACACACACACACACACACACACACACACACACACACACACACACACACACACACACACACACACACACAAACCTGGCGTGTGGCATAGCTGGAATGGATTGAAGTTGTGGTGGTGCAGTATGTGTTCTGCTAGCTGTCTAGCAGACAGAGTATCAACACCTGTCTATAAATACCAGCCCATCAGACTCGTATGGGCCTGCCTGCTGGTTTGTTGCATGGCTGTTTATTGTGTCTGTCTGCGGCTGTATATGTATCTGTGTTTCTCTCTGCGCCTCCTGACTCCTTTGTTTGTTTTCTCCTATTTGTTTTCTAAATTATGGAATTTCTTAGATTTATCTTTTACTTCTCAATGAAATTACTGGGTAAACAAAACAGTTGAATTTGTATTTGTTAATGAAAAACTTTGAAAATGATTTGAAATAAATAATAATTACAAACAAAATGTAGGAAAACAACAATTAAAGGGGGGCCCATAAAAATGTGTCCGCGACCCACAGATGGGTCCCAACCCAGTTTTTGGAAAACAGTGGGTTAGATGATGCATCAACACGTTTAATGAATGCATTGCTCATAAAGGGATAGCAGACAATGGCACCATAGGTTCAGGAGTTGTTTCATCATTAAAACAGTTACTGTATCTTAATCAACGTATGCATTTATTTTTTTAAGAGCAAGAAAAAGTTAGTGTTAAGAAATAAAACAGTAGTTTCCCCATAGGATTATGTGAATAATCATATAGAACAGTTATTGCAGTAGATAACATACGCAGTGGTGCGATATGCGTATACTTTTCTCCTGTTCACGTTCACTTCAGTTGTGTGTGTGTGTGTGTGTGAGTGTGTGAGTGTGTGAGTGTGTGAGTGAGAGAGTGTGGTGATTATGTGCCAGTAAGCAAAATGTTAAAATCTATGTTAGTAGGTTACATTCTCAGCATGGGCAACTCACCAGAGATTTGACTGTGTTAGTGAATGCATGTGTATGCAAATGAATGTGCATGCCAGCTTATACTGTGCACTTGTGTGCGTGCGTGTGTGTGTGTGTGTGTGTGTGTGTGTGTGTGTGTGTGTGTGTGTGTGTGTGTGTGTGTGTGTGTGTGTGTGTGTGTGTGTGTGTGTGTGTGTGTGTGTGTGTGTGTGTGTGTGTGTGTGTGTCAGAAGAGACCGTGGGAACCAGGTCAACCTCTCCTAAGGAGGAGAGGAGCAAAGAGATGGAGGGAAGATGAACAGATGAGGGAGGGGGGAGAATAAAAGGAGAAGAAAGAACAGAAAGGTGCTGATGCAAACAGATCACATTAGTCCTCTTAGCTAATTAGAAGGGCTAAAAAGTTAGTTCAAGAAATAAACGCATTAGTATACTAGTTGGAGCCAATTAAAACTGTACCGGAAAGTGGGACAGCTGGCCATGCATAATGTGGCACAGCTAGTGCCTGAGAAAAGAAAAAAAAGCAAGAAAATAAAAACAATCCTGATCTCTGATAATGAAACTTTGGGGTATATTTGTTTGTTTAAAGAGAGGGTGAGCCACTGCTCGTAGTTTTGTCTCTATGGGCTATATGCATACACGCCATTTTGGAAAGAACTTGGGCCCCTCCCCTACTTCCTTCACAGGTGTTACCGATGATACTCTGATCCATTTTGGGCAAACAGAGTCAGGGTGCTGCTATTGTGCATGTTGGCTCACTGGAAACACTCGGCGGCCTTAGGAATCTGGAGGCCCGTTTCATGACCAAATGAAGCCCCCATATACCTATGACATAATTATTCTGTTGATACAGGCGTATTGACACATCATCATCATCATTTTTCGACCGCGGTCGAGATCGTGGATTTCACAATAACATGCCAGACTTCCCGGTCCTTCATTGCCATCCCCAGTTCCTGCTCACTGATGCCTGTGTCCCTAGCTATGACATCAGGGAACGACAGTTTTCTACCTCTGGTCTGCTTTGAGGCAGGACTCCAGAGAAGAAGGGAAGATATAACCTCATTGTCAGCTCTGTAGCAGTGGCCGGCAAACTGTGTTCTTCTGGATCGGACTAGTGAAGGTTGCCGTATAATATCATTATAGTGACCAGATTTGACTGAGAGACTGCCATCGCGCAAATTCCAGCTTTTCACCAGAGGAGAAAAACTTTTTTTTTTTTTTTTTTTTCCAAAATGAGTTAATAGCACAGGCAGACTCTTCACATACTAGAGCATGTCTGAAATAAGTGTCAGAGCTGAAATCGACATATAAATATGAAATAAATGCTTAAACATGTAGCTAGGTGTAATGTTAGAGACCACAGAAGTGAACCTTTCAAGCCTGTTTTCTCAACTCGCTTTGTTTTGCAAGACATTACTCTATAAGCCCTATCTCCAAAACTGGTATGTCAAACTGAACAACCAATGTGTCAATTTGAAGCTATGATTCCCTGCTTTCATATGACATGAAAAAACGAAAATTCAAAAAGATCCAATGGCAGTCCCTCAGTCAAATTTAGTCACAGTAAGGTGGGTGTAAGTGCCATCCAACCGTTTCTCTAGTTTCTTTGAATGTGTCCATGTCTCGGAGCCATAGAGTAGAATCGGCTCAACGGTCGTCCTAAATATTTTTTACTTTTAACATCTTACTAAGCTGGGCTGACCAGATCTTATGCATGTCATTGCAAGTCTGACCAGGCCATACCCTTTCTAGTTTGAAAGTCCTTTTGGGAAGAAGATGTATATGAACCCAAATATTTGTAGTCATCAACCTACACCAACACATAGTTTTCCAGCAAGGGCGAAATCCAAAAGACCCGACTGCCGCGTTGGTCGGCTGATTGGCCGGTCGGGTGAGTCCGACGGCGGTCGGGTCTTTTGGATTTCGCCCTCCCTCCACACTAAAGTGTCTCTCATTTACCCCATTTACCTTATTTATTATTGTCGAAAACCATGAAAAACTACTACTGTAGTATGTAGTCGAAATCCATGAAAAACAACATAATATAATGTGTTGATTTTCATGATTTGCATCTTTTTTTATGGTCAAAAACCATGAAAAAATACTATATTATATCGTTTTTCATGATTTTCATGATTTTCCCCCCGTCAAAACCATGAAAAAAGACATACTATAGTATGCTGTTTCATTTTAACAGTGAATGAGTTAATCTTCTTTTTTAAACCTAAATAACTCAAAAAGCAAAAGACTCTGGTGTGGAACTCCTGGTTTACCAGGATGGGGTTCAATTCCCTGCGGTGTCCTGCTGATTACATAACATATACATATAACATATACATATAACATAAAATAATACTATTTTTTCATGTTTATCATAATTTCTCTCATCATTTTTTTATTGTCTAAAACCATGAAAACTATACTATATATAACTATTTATACTAAGTGTATTCTAGGAGTATACTAGTAGTATACTGGTAGTACAGTATACTACCAGTATAGGTAGTATACATGCAGGCCTGTTCGCTCTCTAGTTTATATAGAACTCTTATTGTACAGCCAGTGTTCCCCCAGCTAGTCTTCCCCCATGGTTTCGGAAGAGAGACTAGTCGTTTTTCATGATTTTGGAGGATTTTTTAAAAAAACAATAGAAAAAAATGAAAAAACTACATGCTATAGTTCATGGTTTCGGAAGGCATACTATAGTCTGCCCCTCCAGTGCCTCCCCAGTGCTCCCCCAGTGCCTCCCCAGTGCCCCCCCAGTGTCCCCCACAGTGCCTCCCCAGTGCCCCCCCAGTGCCCCCCCAGTGCCTCCCCAGTGCCCCCCCAGTGTCGCGCCAGTGCCCCCCCAGTGCCTCCCCAGTGCCCCCCAGTGCCCCCCCAGTGTCCCCCCAGTGCCTCCCCAGTTTCCCCCCAGTGCCTCCCCAGTTTCCCCCCAGTTTCCCCCCAGTGTCCCCCCAGTGCCTCCCCAGTGTCCCCCAAGTGCCCTCCCAGTGTCCCCCCAGTGCCCCCCCAGTGTCCCCCAAGTGCCCTCCCAGTGTCCCCCCAGTGCCCCCCCAGTGTCCCCCAAGTGCCCTCCCAGTTTCCCCCCAGTGTCCCCCCAGTGCCTCCCCAGTGTCCCCCAAGTGCCCTCCCAGTGTCCCCCCAGAGCCCCCCCAGTACCCCCCAGAAAAAACGACCCACGAGTGATTTTCGTCTTTTTCTCAAATCCTCGTTTTTCATCATGTTTGACCATGGGCTGTAATCTCAGACGGCATACTTTTTCGTCACGCTTTTCCGTCACACTTTTTCACCTAGAAACCCCATTCCAACCTATTTAGGTTCATCTTACGGTGGACATGTTTGCCTGAAAAGGAATCTTTGAAATGTTTCATAGTTTTAGAAATATAGTGCTTTCAAATTTGATACATTTATAATGGGGCTCAATGGCAGCTCTATGGCACGTCAAAAAGTCACTTTCACCTAGAAACTCCATTCACACTTTTTATAATTCAGCTTACTGTGGGCACACATACTGGAACTTTTTACTTTGAAATGTTTTGTAGTTTCGGAGTTATTTAACCTAAACGTCCAATGCATTCTCAATGGCAATAGCACAAACTTTGGCATGCTAATAGTCCTACATACTTTCACTTTGAAACCCCATTCAAACCTATTTAAACGCCCAATGCATTCTCAATGGCTGTACTGTACTGTACCGTACTGAACTGTGCCATACTGTACTATACGGTACTGTACAATACTGTACTGTACAATACTGTCCCATACTGTACTGTGCTGTGCTGTGCCTTACCATACTGTACTGTACTGTACTGTACTGTAGCATACTGTGCTGTACCGTGCTGCTGTGCCCTGTGTATGTGTGTGCGCACGTGCGTGTGTGTATACAAGTCCATGGGCTATATATAGTCCATGGTCTCGGAGTGATTTTCGTCTTTTTTTCAAATCCTCGTTTTTCATCATTTTTGACCATGATGTAGCCCATCTCAGACGGCATACTATAGGACGCCGCATTTCATCATTTTTGAGGATTTGGAAAAAAGACGAAAATCACTCGAGACAATGGACTATAGCCCATGGTCTCGGAGTGATTTTCGTCTTTTTTTCAAATCCTCAAAAATGCTGAAAAAGCGGCATGCTATAGTATGCCGTCTCTCTCTCTCTTTCTCTGCGTCACTCTCTCTGCGTCACTGTCTCTGCGTCACTCTCTCTGCGTCACTGTCTCTGCGTCATTCTCTCTGCGTCACTCTCTCTGCGTCACTCTCTCTGCGTCACTGTCTCTGCGTCACTCTCTTTGCGTCACTGTCTCCGCGTCACTGTCTCCGCGTCACTCTCTCTGCGTCACTGTCTCTGCGTCACTGTCTCTGCGTCACTGTCTCTGCGTCAACTTCGGCATGCTAATAGTCCTACATACTTACACCTAGAAACCCCATTCCAACCTATTTAGGTTCATCTTACGGTGGACATGTTTGCCTGAAAAGGAATCTTTGAAATGTTTCATAGTTTTAGAAATATAGTGCTTTCAAATTTGATACATTTATAATGGGGCTCAATGGCAGCTCTATGGCACGTCAAAAAGTCACTTTCACCTAGAAACTCCATTCACACTTTTTATAATTCAGCTTACTGTGGGCACACATGCTGGAACTTTTTACTTTGAAATGTTTTGTAATTTCGGAGTTATTTAACTTAAACACCCAATGCATTCCCAATGGCAATAGCACAAACTTTGGCATGCTACTAGTCCTACATACTTACACCTAGTAACTCCATTCACACTTTATAATTCAGCTTTCTGTCCTCAAAAATAATGCAAAACGGCATGCTATAGTATGCCGTTCGAGACCATGGGCTATAGCCCGTCGCCATGGTCATAAATGATGAAAAACGAGGATTTGAAAAAAAGACGAAAATGACTCCGAGACCATGGGCTATAGCCCATGGTCTCGGAGTGATTTTCGTCTTTTTTTCACTCCTCAAAAATGATGCAAAACGGCATGCTATAGTATGCCGTTCGAGACCATGGGCTATAGCCCATCGCCATGGTCATAAATGATGAAAAACGAGGATTTGAAAAAAAGACGAAAATGACTCCGAGACGATGGGCTATAGCCCATGGTCTCGGAGTGATTTTCGTCTTTTTTTCAAATCCTCAAAAATGATGCAAAACGGCATGCTATAGTATGCCGTTCGAGACCATGGGCTATAGCCCATCGCCATGGTCATAAATGATGAAAAATGAGGATTTGAAAAAAAGACGAAAATGACTCCGAGACGATGGGCTATAGCCCATGGTCTCGGAGTGATTTTCGTCTTTTTTTCAAATCCTCAAAAATGATGCAAAACGGCATGCTATAAACGGCATGCTATAGTATGCCGTTCGAGACCATGGGCTATAGCCCATCGCCATGGTCATAAATGATGAAAAACAAGGATTTGAAAAAAAGACGAAAATGACTCCGAGACGATGGGCTATAGCCCATGGTCTCGGAGTGATTTTCGTCTTTTTTTCACTCCTCAAAAATGATGCAAAACGGCATGCTATAGTATAGTATAGTCCTACATACTTACACCTAGAATCCCCATTCAAACCTATTTAGGTTCATCTTACGGTGGACATGTTTGCCTGAAAAGGAATCTTTGAAATGTTTCATAGTTTTAGAAATATAGTGCTTTAAATTTGAAAATTTATAATGGCAGATAGTGGCACGTCAAAAATCACTTGCACCTAGAAACTCCATTCACACGTTTTATAATTCAGCTTACTGTGGAGACACATGCTGGAACTTTTTACTTTGAAATGTTTTGTAGTTTCTGAGTTATTTAACTTAAACGCCCAATGCATTCTCAATGGCAATAGCACAAACTTTGGCATGCTACTAGTCCTACATACTTACACCTAGAAACCCCATTCAAACCTATTTAGGTTCATCTTACGGTGGACATGTTTGCCTGAAAAGGAATCTTTGAAATGTTTCATAGTTTTAGAAATATAGTGCTTTCAAATTTGAGAAATGTATAATGGGGCTCAATGGCAGATATTGGCACGTCAAAAAATCACTTGCACCTAGAAACTCCATTCACACGTTTTATAATTCAGCTTACTGTGGAGACACATGCTGGAACTTTTTACTTTGAAATGTTTTGTAGTTTCTGAGTTATTTAACTTAAACGCCCAATGCATTCTCAATGGCAATAGCACAAACTTTGGCATGCTACTAGTCCTACATACTTACACCTAGAAACCCCATTCAAACCTATTTAGGTTCATCTTACGGTGGACATGTTTGCCTGAAAAGGAATCTTTGAAATGTTTCATAGTTTTAGAAATATAGTGCTTTCAAATTTGAGAAATGTATAATGGGGCTCAATGGCAGATATTGGCACGTCAAAAAAGCACTTTCACCTAGAAACTCCATTCACACTTTTTATAATTCAGCTTTCTGTGGAGACACATGCTGGAACTTTTTACTTTGAAATGTTTTGTAGTTTCTGAGTTATTTAACTTAAACGCCCAATGCATTCCCAATGGCAATAGCACAAACTTTGGCATGCTACTAGTCCTACATACTTACACCTAGAAACCCCATTCAAACCTATTTAGGTTCATCTTACGGTGGACATGTTTGCCTGAAAAGGAATCTTTGAAATGTTTCATAGTTTTAGACATATAGTGCTTTTAAATTTGAGAAATTCAGAATGGGGGTCAATGGCAGATTTTGGCAAGTAAAGATTTGAGTGGGGTTTGAACCCACAATCTTCAGATCATGCAGCCAGTGTGCTAAGTCACTGAACTACTCGCTACCTGCCACAATGGAGTCTGCTGTTCCCTTTGATTACAACATTGATAAAAAAATAAAATACAAAAAATAAAATAACAGGAGATTTGTCTATTGTTTCTTTTGCTGTTGTTTATCTCTAGACGTTCGAATGTTTATGAACCACAATGGAAACAAGTCTCTGGCTCCTCTGTCATTATCTATTCGGCCTTTTAAGAACAGCATGCACAGTGGCTCACTGGGTACAGAGCCTGCCTGGGAATCAGGAGGCTGCAGGTTCAAGTCCTGGCTCTGATATAGTGTCCCAAAGTCATTAAAATGTGACATAATATATTATGCCGTCCCAAACCATGGACTATAGTAGGCCTATGTCGTTTTTTCATGATTTTCATATTTTTTTCAAATCAGTCCAAAATCACGAAAAACGACATGCTATAGTCCATGGTCCGAAAAAAATTATAACTTTGGCATGCTACTAGTTCAAATCCTCAAAAATGATGCAAAACGGCTTGCTATAGTATGCCGTTCGAGACCATGGGCTATAGCCCATCACCATGGTCATAAATGATGAAAAACGAGGATTTGAAAAAAAGACGAAAATGACTCCGAGACCATGGGCTATAGCCCATGGTCTCGGAGTGATTTTCGTCTTTTTTTCAAATCCTCAAAAATGATGCAAAACGGCATGCTATAGTATGCCGTTCGAGACCATGGGCTATAGCCCATCGCCATGGTCATAAATGATGAAAAACGAGGATTTGAAAAAAAGACGAAAATGACTCCGAGACGATGGGCTATAGCCCATGGTCTCGGAGTGATTTTCGTCTTTTTTTCAAATCCTCAAAAATTATGCAAAACGGCATGCTATAGTATGCCGTTCGAGACCATGGGCTATAGCCCATCGCCATGGTCATAAATTATGAAAAACGAGGATTTGAAAAAAAATACGAAAATAACTCCGAGACGATGGGCTATAGCCCATGGTCTCGGAGTGATTTTCGTCTTTTTTTCAAATCCTCAAAAATGATGCAAAACGGCTTGCTATAGTATGCCGTTCGAGACCATGGGCTATAGCCCATCGCCATGGCCATAAATTATGAAAAACAAGGATTTGAAAAAAATATGAAAATGACTCCGAGACGATGGGCTATAGCCCATGGTCTCGGAGTGATTTTCGTCTTTTTTTCAAATCCTCAAAAATGATGCAAAACGGCATGCTATAGTATGCCGTTCGAGACCATGGGCTATAGCCCATCGCCATGGTCATAAATGATGAAAAACGAGGATTTGAAAAAAAGACGAAAATGACTCCGAGACGATGGGCTATAGCCCATGGTCTCGGAGTGATTTTCGTCTTTTTTTCAAATCCTCAAAAATGATGCAAAACGGCATGCTATAGTATGCCGTTCGAGACCATGGGCTATAGCCCATCGCCATGGTCATAAATGATGAAAAATGAGGATTTGAAAAAAAGACGAAAATGACTCCGAGACGATGGGCTATAGCCCATGGTCTCGGAGTGATTTTCGTCTTTTTTTCAAATCCTCAAAAATGATGCAAAACGGCATGCTATAGTATGCCGTTCGAGACCATGGGCTATAGCCCATCGCCATGGTCATAAATTATGAAAAACAAGGATTTGAAAAAAAGACGAAAATCACTCCGAGACCATGGGCTATAGCCCATGGTCTCGGAGTGATTTTCGTCTTTTTTTCAAATCCTCAAAAATAATGCAAAACGGCATGCTATAGTATGCCGTTCGAGACCATGGGCTATAGCCCATCGCCATGGTCATAAATTATGAAAAACGAGGATTTGAAAAAAAATACGAAAATAACTCCGAGACGATGGGCTATAGCCCATGGTCTCGGAGTGATTTTCGTCTTTTTTTCAAATCCTCAAAAATGATGCAAAACGGCTTGCTATAGTATGCCGTTCGAGACCATGGGCTATAGCCCATCGCCATGGTCATAAATGATGAAAAACGAGGATTTGAAAAAAAGACGAAAATGACTCCGAGACGATGGGCTATAGCCCATGGTCTCGGAGTGATTTTCGTCTTTTTTTCAAATCCTCAAAAATGATGCAAAACGGCATGCTATAGTATGCCGTTCGAGACCATGGGCTATAGCCCATCGCCATGGTCATAAATGATGAAAAATGAGGATTTGAAAAAAAGACGAAAATGACTCCGAGACGATGGGCTATAGCCCATGGTCTCGGAGTGATTTTCGTCTTTTTTTCAAATCCTCAAAAATGATGCAAAACGGCTTGCTATAGTATGCCGTTCGAGACCATGGGCTATAGCCCATCGCCATGGTCATAAATTATGAAAAACAAGGATTTGAAAAAAAGACGAAAATCACTCCGAGACCATGGGCTATAGCCCATGGTCTTGGAGTGATTTTCGTCTTTTTTTCAAATCCTCAAAAATGATGCAAAACGGCATGCTATAGTATGCCGTTCGAGACCATGGGCTATAGCCCATCGCCATGGTCATAAATGATGAAAAACGAGGATTTGAAAAAAAAATACGAAAAAATGATGCAAAACGGCTTGCTATAGTATGCCGTTCGAGACCATGGGCTATAGCCCATCGCCATGGCCATAAATGATGAAAAACAAGGATTTGAAAAAAATATGAAAATGACTCCGAGACGATGGGCTATAGCCCATGGTCTCGGAGTGATTTTCGTCTTTTTTTCAAATCCTCAAAAATGATGCAAAACGGCATGCTATAGTATGCCGTTCGAGACCATGGGCTATATAGCCCATCGCCATGGTCATAAATGATGAAAAACGAGGATTTGAAAAAAAGACGAAAATGACTCCGAGACGATGGGCTATAGCCCATGGTCTCGGAGTGATTTTCGTCTTTTTTTCAAATCCTCAAAAATGATGCAAAACGGCATGCTATAGTATGCCGTTCGAGACCATGGGCTATAGCCCATCGCCATGGTCATAAATTATGAAAAACAAGGATTTGAAAAAAAGACGAAAATCACTCCGAGACCATGGGCTATAGCCCATGGTCTCGGAGTGATTTTCGTCTTTTTTTCAAATCCTCAAAAATAATGCAAAACGGCATGCTATAGTATGCCGTTCGAGACCATGGGCTATAGCCCATCGCCATGGTCATAAATGATGAAAAACGAGGATTTGAAAAAAAATACGAAAATAACTCCGAGACGATGGGCTATAGCCCATGGTCTCGGAGTGATTTTCGTCTTTTTTTCAAATCCTCAAAAATGATGCAAAACGGCTTGCTATAGTATGCCGTTCGAGACCATGGGCTATAGCCCATCGCCATGGCCATAAATTATGAAAAACAAGGATTTGAAAAAAATATGAAAATGACTCCGAGACGATGGGCTATAGCCCATGGTCTCGGAGTGATTTTCGTCTTTTTTTCAAATCCTCAAAAATGATGCAAAACGGCATGCTATAGTATGCCGTTCGAGACCATGGGCTATAGCCCATCGCCATGGTCATAAATGATGAAAAACGAGGATTTGAAAAAAAGACGAAAATGACTCCGAGACGATGGGCTATAGCCCATGGTCTCGGAGTGATTTTCGTCTTTTTTTCAAATCCTCAAAAATGATGCAAAACGGCTTGCTATAGTATGCCGTTCGAGACCATGGGCTATAGCCCATCGCCATGGCCATAAATGATGAAAAACAAGGATTTGAAAAAAATATGAAAATGACTCCGAGACGATGGGCTATAGCCCATGGTCTCGGAGTGATTTTCGTCTTTTTTTCAAATCCTCAAAAATGATGCAAAACGGCTTGCTATAGTATGCCGTTCGAGACCATGGGCTATAGCCCATCGCCATGGCCATAAATTATGAAAAACAAGGATTTGAAAAAAATATGAAAATGACTCCGAGACGATGGGCTATAGCCCATGGTCTCGGAGTGATTTTCGTCTTTTTTTCAAATCCTCAAAAATGATGCAAAACGGCATGCTATAGTATGCCGTTCGAGACCATGGGCTATAGCCCATCGCCATGGTCATAAATGATGAAAAACGAGGATTTGAAAAAAAGACGAAAATGACTCCGAGACGATGGGCTATAGCCCATGGTCTCGGAGTGATTTTCGTCTTTTTTTCAAATCCTCAAAAATGATGCAAAACGGCTTGCTATAGTATGCCGTTCGAGACCATGGGCTATAGCCCATCGCCATGGCCATAAATGATGAAAAACAAGGATTTGAAAAAAATATGAAAATGACTCCGAGACGATGGGCTATAGCCCATGGTCTCGGAGTGATTTTCGTCTTTTTTTCAAATCCTCAAAAATGATGCAAAACGGCATGCTATAGTATGCCGTTCGAGACCATGGGCTATAGCCCATCGCCATGGTCATAAATGATGAAAAACGAGGATTTGAAAAAAAGACGAAAATGACTCCGAGACGATGGGCTATAGCCCATGGTCTCGGAGTGATTTTTGTCTTTTTTTCAAATCCTCAAAAATGATGCAAAACGGCTTGCTATAGTATGCCGTTCGAGACCATGGGCTATAGCCCATCGCCATGGCCATAAATGATGAAAAACAAGGATTTGAAAAAAATATGAAAATGACTCCGAGACGATGGGCTTTAGCCCATGGTGTCGGAGTGATTTTCGTCTTTTTTTCAAATCCTCAAAAATGATGCAAAACGGCATGCTATAGTATGCCGTTCGAGACCATGGGCTATAGCCCATCGCCATGGTCATAAATGATGAAAAACGAGGATTTGAAAAAAAAGACGAAAATGACTCCGAGACGATGGGCTATAGCCCATGGTCTCGGAGTGATTTTCGTCTTTTTTTCAAATCCTCAAAAATGATGCAAAACGGCATGCTATAGTATGCCGTTCGAGACCATGGGCTATAGCCCATCGCCATGGTCATAAATTATGAAAAACAAGGATTTGAAAAAAAGACGAAAATCACTCCGAGACCATGGGCTATAGCCCATGGTCTCGGAGTGATTTTCGTCTTTTTTTCAAATCCTCAAAAATGATGCAAAACGGCATGCTTAAGTATGCCGTTCGAGACCATGGGCTATAGCCCATCTCCATGGTCATAAATGATGAAAAACGAGGATTTGAAAAAAAAAGACGAAAATGACCCCGAGACGATGGGCTATAGCCCATGGTCTCGGAGTGATTTTCGTCTTTTTTTCAAATCCTCAAAAATGATGCAAAACGGCTTGCTATAGTATGCCGTTCGAGACCATGGGCTATAGCCCATCGCCATGGCCATAAATGATGAAAAACCAGGATTTGAAAAAAAGACGAAAATGACTCCGAGACGATGGGCTATAGCCCATGGTCTCGGAGTGATTTTCGTCTTTTTTTCAAATCCTCAAAAATGATGCAAAACGGCATGCTATAGTATGCCGTTCGAGACCATGGGCTATAGCCCATCGCCATGGTCATAAATGATGAAAAACGAGGATTTGAAAAAAAAGACGAAAATGACTCCGAGACGATGGGCTATAGCCCATGGTCTCGGATTGATTTTCGTCTTTTTTTCAAATCCTCAAAAATGATGCAAAACGGCATGCTATAGTATGCCGTTCGAGACCATGGGCTATAGCCCATCGCCATGGTCATAAATTATGAAAAACAAGGATTTGAAAAAAAGACGAAAATCACTCCGAGACCATGGGCTATAGCCCATGGTCTCGGAGTGATTTTCGTCTTTTTTTCAAATCCTTGTTTTTCATAATTTATGAAAAAAAGACGAAAATCACTCCGAGACCATGGGCTATAGCCCATGGTCTCGGAGTGATTTTCGTCTTTTTTTCAAATCCTCAAAAATGATGCAAAACGGCTTGCTATAGTATGCCGTTCGAGACCATGGGCTATAGCCCATCGCCATGGCCATAAATGATGAAAAACAAGGATTTGAAAAAAATATGAAAATGACTCCGAGACGATGGGCTATAGCCCATGGTCTCGGAGTGATTTTCGTCTTTTTTTCAAATCCTCAAAAATGATGCAAAACGGCATGCTATAGTATGCCGTTCGAGACCATGGGCTATAGCCCATCACCATGGTCATAAATGATGAAAAACGAGGATTTGAAAAAAAAAAGAAAATGACTCCGAGACGATGGGCTATAGCCCATGGTCTCGGAGTGATTTTCGTCTTTTTTTCAAATCCTCAAAAATGATGCAAAACGGCATGCTATAGTATGCCGTTCGAGACCATGGGCTATAGCCCATCGCCATGGTCATAAATGATGAAAAATGAGGATTTGAAAAAAAGACGAAAATTACTCCGAGACGATGGGCTATAGCCCATGGTCTCGGAGTGATTTTCGTCTTTTTTTCAAATCCTCAAAAATGATGCAAAACGGCTTGCTATAGTATGCCGTTCGAGACCATGGGCTATAGCCCATCGCCATGGCCATAAATGATGAAAAACAAGGATTTGAAAAAAATATGAAAATGACTCCGAGACGATGGGCTTTAGCCCATGGTCTCGGAGTGATTTTCGTCTTTTTTTCAAATCCTCAAAAATGATGCAAAACGGCATGCTATAGTATGCCGTTCGAGACCATGGGCTATAGCCCATCGCCATGGTCATAAATGATGAAAAACGAGGATTTGAAAAAAAAGACGAAAATGACTCCGAGACGATGGGCTATAGCCCATGGTCTCGGAGTGATTTTCGTCTTTTTTTCAAATCCTCAAAAATGATGCAAAACGGCATGCTATAGTATGCCGTTCGAGACCATGGGCTATAGCCCATCGCCATGGTCATAAATTATGAAAAACAAGGATTTGAAAAAAAGACGAAAATCACTCCGAGACCATGGGCTATAGCCCATGGTCTCGGAGTGATTTTCGTCTTTTTTTCAAATCCTCAAAAATGATGCAAAACGGCTTGCTATAGTATGCCGTTCGAGACCATGGGCTATAGCCCATCGCCATGGCCATAAATGATGAAAAACAAGGATTTGAAAAAAATATGAAAATGACTCCGAGACGATGGGCTATAGCCCATGGTCTCGGAGTGATTTTCGTCTTTTTTTCAAATCCTCAAAAATGATGCAAAACGGCATGCTATAGTATGCCGTTCGAGACCATGGGCTATAGCCCATCGCCATGGTCATAAATGATGAAAAACGAGGATTTGAAAAAAAGACGAAAATGACTCCGAGACGATGGGCTATAGCCCATGGTCTCGGAGTGATTTTCGTCTTTTTTTCAAATCCTCAAAAATGATGCAAAACGGCATGCTATAGTATGCCGTTCGAGACCATGGGCTATAGCCCATCGCCATGGTCATAAATGATGAAAAATAAGGATTTGAAAAAAAGACGAAAATGACTCCGAGACGATGGGCTATAGCCCATGGTCTCGGAGTGATTTTTGTCTTTTTTTCAAATCCTCAAAAATGATGCAAAACGGCTTGCTATAGTATGCCGTTCGAGACCATGGGCTATAGCCCATCGCCATGGCAATAAATGATGAAAAACAAGGATTTGAAAAAAATATGAAAATGACTCCGAGACGATGGGCTATAGCCCATGGTCTCGGAGTGATTTTCGTCTTTTTTTCAAATCCTCAAAAATGATGCAAAACGGCATGCTTAAGTATGCCGTTCGAGACCATGGGCTATAGCCCATCTCCATGGTCATAAATGATGAAAAACGAGGATTTGAAAAAAAAAGACGAAAATGACCCCGAGACGATGGGCTATAGCCCATGGTCTCGGAGTGATTTTCGTCTTTTTTTCAAATCCTCAAAAATGATGCAAAACGGCTTGCTATAGTATGCCGTTCGAGACCATGGGCTATAGCCCATCGCCATGGCCATAAATGATGAAAAACCAGGATTTGAAAAAAAGACGAAAATGACTCCGAGACGATGGGCTATAGCCCATGGTCTCGGAGTGATTTTCGTCTTTTTTTCAAATCCTCAAAAATGATGCAAAACGGCATGCTATAGTATGCCGTTCGAGACCATGGGCTATAGCCCATCGCCATGGTCATAAATGATGAAAAACGAGGATTTGAAAAAAAAGACGAAAATGACTCCGAGACGATGGGCTATAGCCCATGGTCTCGGATTGATTTTCGTCTTTTTTTCAAATCCTCAAAAATGATGCAAAACGGCATGCTATAGTATGCCGTTCGAGACCATGGGCTATAGCCCATCGCCATGGTCATAAATTATGAAAAACAAGGATTTGAAAAAAAGACGAAAATCACTCCGAGACCATGGGCTATAGCCCATGGTCTCGGAGTGATTTTCGTCTTTTTTTCAAATCCTTGTTTTTCATAATTTATGAAAAAAAGACGAAAATCACTCCGAGACCATGGGCTATAGCCCATGGTCTCGGAGTGATTTTCGTCTTTTTTTCAAATCCTCAAAAATGATGCAAAACGGCTTGCTATAGTATGCCGTTCGAGACCATGGGCTATAGCCCATCGCCATGGCCATAAATGATGAAAAACAAGGATTTGAAAAAAATATGAAAATGACTCCGAGACGATGGGCTATAGCCCATGGTCTCGGAGTGATTTTCGTCTTTTTTTCAAATCCTCAAAAATGATGCAAAACGGCATGCTATAGTATGCCGTTCGAGACCATGGGCTATAGCCCATCACCATGGTCATAAATGATGAAAAACGAGGATTTGAAAAAAAAAAGAAAATGACTCCGAGACGATGGGCTATAGCCCATGGTCTCGGAGTGATTTTCGTCTTTTTTTCAAATCCTCAAAAATGATGCAAAACGGCATGCTATAGTATGCCGTTCGAGACCATGGGCTATAGCCCATCGCCATGGTCATAAATGATGAAAAATGAGGATTTGAAAAAAAGACGAAAATTACTCCGAGACGATGGGCTATAGCCCATGGTCTCGGAGTGATTTTCGTCTTTTTTTCAAATCCTCAAAAATGATGCAAAACGGCTTGCTATAGTATGCCGTTCGAGACCATGGGCTATAGCCCATCGCCATGGCCATAAATGATGAAAAACAAGGATTTGAAAAAAATATGAAAATGACTCCGAGACGATGGGCTTTAGCCCATGGTCTCGGAGTGATTTTCGTCTTTTTTTCAAATCCTCAAAAATGATGCAAAACGGCATGCTATAGTATGCCGTTCGAGACCATGGGCTATAGCCCATCGCCATGGTCATAAATGATGAAAAACGAGGATTTGAAAAAAAAGACGAAAATGACTCCGAGACGATGGGCTATAGCCCATGGTCTCGGAGTGATTTTCGTCTTTTTTTCAAATCCTCAAAAATGATGCAAAACGGCATGCTATAGTATGCCGTTCGAGACCATGGGCTATAGCCCATCGCCATGGTCATAAATTATGAAAAACAAGGATTTGAAAAAAAGACGAAAATCACTCCGAGACCATGGGCTATAGCCCATGGTCTCGGAGTGATTTTCGTCTTTTTTTCAAATCCTCAAAAATGATGCAAAACGGCTTGCTATAGTATGCCGTTCGAGACCATGGGCTATAGCCCATCGCCATGGCCATAAATGATGAAAAACAAGGATTTGAAAAAAATATGAAAATGACTCCGAGACGATGGGCTATAGCCCATGGTCTCGGAGTGATTTTCGTCTTTTTTTTAAATCCTCAAAAATGATGCAAAACGGCATGCTATAGTATGCCGTTCGAGACCATGGGCTATAGCCCATCGCCATGGTCATAAATGATGAAAAACGAGGATTTGAAAAAAAGACGAAAATGACTCCGAGACGATGGGCTATAGCCCATGGTCTCGGAGTGATTTTCGTCTTTTTTTCAAATCCTCAAAAATGATGCAAAACGGCATGCTATAGTATGCCGTTCGAGACCATGGGCTATAGCCCATCGCCATGGTCATAAATGATGAAAAATAAGGATTTGAAAAAAAGACGAAAATGACTCCGAGACGATGGGCTATAGCCCATGGTCTCGGAGTGATTTTTGTCTTTTTTTCAAATCCTCAAAAATGATGCAAAACGGCTTGCTATAGTATGCCGTTCGAGACCATGGGCTATAGCCCATCGCCATGGCAATAAATGATGAAAAACAAGGATTTGAAAAAAATATGAAAATGACTCCGAGACTATGGGCTATAGCCCATGGTCTCGGAGTGATTTTCGTCTTTTTTTCAAATCCTCAAAAATGATGCAAAACGGCATGCTTAAGTATGCCGTTCGAGACCATGGGCTATAGCCCATCGCCATGGTCATAAATGATGAAAAACGAGGATTTGAAAAAAAAAGACGAAAATGACCCCGAGACGATGGGCTATAGCCCATGGTCTCGGAGTGATTTTCGTCTTTTTTTCAAATCCTCAAAAATGATGCAAAACGGCTTGCTATAGTATGCCGTTCGAGACCATGGGCTATAGCCCATCGCCATGGCCATAAATGATGAAAAACCAGGATTTGAAAAAAAGACGAAAATGACTCCGAGACGATGGGCTATAGCCCATGGTCTCGGAGTGATTTTCGTCTTTTTTTCAAATCCTCAAAAATGATGCAAAACGGCATGCTATAGTATGCCGTTCGAGACCATGGGCTATAGCCCATCGCCATGGTCATAAATGATGAAAAACGAGGATTTGAAAAAAAAGACGAAAATGACTCCGAGACGATGGGCTATAGCCCATGGTCTCGGATTGATTTTCGTCTTTTTTTCAAATCCTCAAAAATGATGCAAAACGGCATGCTATAGTATGCCGTTCGAGACCATGGGCTATAGCCCATCGCCATGGTCATAAATTATGAAAAACAAGGATTTGAAAAAAAGACGAAAATCACTCCGAGACCATGGGCTATAGCCCATGGTCTCGGAGTGATTTTCGTCTTTTTTTCAAATCCTTGTTTTTCATAATTTATGAAAAAAAGACGAAAATCACTCCGAGACCATGGGCTATAGCCCATGGTCTCGGAGTGATTTTCGTCTTTTTTTCAAATCCTCAAAAATGATGCAAAACGGCTTGCTATAGTATGCCGTTCGAGACCATGGGCTATAGCCCATCGCCATGGCCATAAATGATGAAAAACAAGGATTTGAAAAAAATATGAAAATGACTCCGAGACGATGGGCTATAGCCCATGGTCTCGGAGTGATTTTCGTCTTTTTTTCAAATCCTCAAAAATGATGCAAAACGGCATGCTATAGTATGCCGTTCGAGACCATGGGCTATAGCCCATCACCATGGTCATAAATGATGAAAAACGAGGATTTGAAAAAAAAAAGAAAATGACTCCGAGACGATGGGCTATAGCCCATGGTCTCGGAGTGATTTTCGTCTTTTTTTCAAATCCTCAAAAATGATGCAAAACGGCATGCTATAGTATGCCGTTCGAGACCATGGGCTATAGCCCATCGCCATGGTCATAAATGATGAAAAATGAGGATTTGAAAAAAAGACGAAAATTACTCCGAGACGATGGGCTATAGCCCATGGTCTCGGAGTGATTTTCGTCTTTTTTTCAAATCCTCAAAAATGATGCAAAACGGCTTGCTATAGTATGCCGTTCGAGACCATGGGCTATAGCCCATCGCCATGGCCATAAATGATGAAAAACAAGGATTTGAAAAAAATATGAAAATGACTCCGAGACGATGGGCTATAGCCCATGGTCTCGGAGTGATTTTCGTCTTTTTTTCAAATCCTCAAAAATGATGCAAAACGGCATGCTATAGTATGCCGTTCGAGACCATGGGCTATAGCCCATCGCCATGGTCATAAATGATGAAAAATGAGGATTTGAAAAAAAGACGAAAATGACTCCGAGACGATGGGCTATAGCCCATGGTCTCGGAGTGATTTTCGTCTTTTTTTCAAATCCTCAAAAATGATGCAAAACGGCTTGCTATAGTATGCCGTTCGAGACCATGGGCTATAGCCCATCGCCATGGTCATAAATTATGAAAAACAAGGATTTGAAAAAAAGACGAAAATCACTCCGAGACCATGGGCTATAGCCCATGGTCTTGGAGTGATTTTCGTCTTTTTTTCAAATCCTCAAAAATGATGCAAAACGGCATGCTATAGTATGCCGTTCGAGACCATGGGCTATAGCCCATCGCCATGGTCATAAATGATGAAAAACGAGGATTTGAAAAAAAATACGAAAAAATGATGCAAAACGGCTTGCTATAGTATGCCGTTCGAGACCATGGGCTATAGCCCATCGCCATGGCCATAAATGATGAAAAACAAGGATTTGAAAAAAATATGAAAATGACTCCGAGACGATGGGCTATAGCCCATGGTCTCGGAGTGATTTTCGTCTTTTTTTCAAATCCTCAAAAATGATGCAAAACGGCATGCTATAGTATGCCGTTCGAGACCATGGGCTATATAGCCCATCGCCATGGTCATAAATGATGAAAAACGAGGATTTGAAAAAAAGACGAAAATGACTCCGAGACGATGGGCTATAGCCCATGGTCTCGGAGTGATTTTCGTCTTTTTTTCAAATCCTCAAAAATGATGCAAAACGGCATGCTATAGTATGCCGTTCGAGACCATGGGCTATAGCCCATCGCCATGGTCATAAATTATGAAAAACAAGGATTTGAAAAAAAGACGAAAATCACTCCGAGACCATGGGCTATAGCCCATGGTCTCGGAGTGATTTTCGTCTTTTTTTCAAATCCTCAAAAATAATGCAAAACGGCATGCTATAGTATGCCGTTCGAGACCATGGGCTATAGCCCATCGCCATGGTCATAAATGATGAAAAACGAGGATTTGAAAAAAAATACGAAAATAACTCCGAGACGATGGGCTATAGCCCATGGTCTCGGAGTGATTTTCGTCTTTTTTTCAAATCCTCAAAAATGATGCAAAACGGCTTGCTATAGTATGCCGTTCGAGACCATGGGCTATAGCCCATCGCCATGGCCATAAATTATGAAAAACAAGGATTTGAAAAAAATATGAAAATGACTCCGAGACGATGGGCTATAGCCCATGGTCTCGGAGTGATTTTCGTCTTTTTTTCAAATCCTCAAAAATGATGCAAAACGGCATGCTATAGTATGCCGTTCGAGACCATGGGCTATAGCCCATCGCCATGGTCATAAATGATGAAAAACGAGGATTTGAAAAAAAAAAGAAAATGACTCCGAGACGATGGGCTATAGCCCATGGTCTCGGAGTGATTTTCGTCTTTTTTTCAAATCCTCAAAAATGATGCAAAACGGCATGCTATAGTATGCCGTTCGAGACCATGGGCTATAGCCCATCGCCATGGTCATAAATGATGAAAAATGAGGATTTGAAAAAAAGACGAAAATGACTCCGAGACGATGGGCTATAGCCCATGGTCTCGGAGTGATTTTCGTCTTTTTTTCAAATCCTCAAAAATGATGCAAAACGGCTTGCTATAGTATGCCGTTCGAGACCATGGGCTATAGCCCATCGCCATGGCCATAAATGATGAAAAACAAGGATTTGAAAAAAATATGAAAATGACTCCGAGACGATGGGCTATAGCCCATGGTCTCGGAGTGATTTTCGTCTTTTTTTCAAATCCTCAAAAATGATGCAAAACGGCATGCTATAGTATGCCGTTCGAGACCATGGGCTATAGCCCATCGCCATGGTCATAAATGATGAAAAACGAGGATTTGAAAAAAAGACGAAAATGACTCCGAGACGATGGGCTATAGCCCATGGTCTCGGAGTGATTTTCGTCTTTTTTTCAAATCCTCAAAAATGATGCAAAACGGCATGCTATAGTATGCCGTTCGAGACCATGGGCTATAGCCCATCGCCATGGTCATAAATGATGAAAAATAAGGATTTGAAAAAAGGACGAAAATGACTCCGAGACGATGGGCTATAGCCCATGGTCTCGGAGTGATTTTTGTCTTTTTTTCAAATCCTCAAAAATGATGCAAAACGGCTTGCTATAGTATGCCGTTCGAGACCATGGGCTATAGCCCATCGCCATGGCCATAAATGATGAAAAACAAGGATTTGAAAAAAATATGAAAATGACTCCGAGACGATGGGCTATAGCCCATGGTCTCGGAGTGATTTTCGTCTTTTTTTCAAATCCTCAAAAATGATGCAAAACGGCATGCTATAGTATGCCGTTCGAGACCATGGGCTATAGCCCATCGCCATGGTCATAAATGATGAAAAACGAGGATTTGAAAAAAAAGACGAAAATGACTCCGAGACGATGGGCTATAGCCCATGGTCTCGGAGTGATTTTCGTCTTTTTTTCAAATCCTCAAAAATGATGCAAAACGGCATGCTATAGTATGCCGTTCGAGACCATGGGCTATAGCCCATCGCCATGGTCATAAATTATGAAAAACAAGGATTTGAAAAAAAGACGAAAATCACTCCGAGACCATGGGCTATAGCCCATGGTCTCGGAGTGATTTTCGTCTTTTTTTCAAATCCTCAAAAATGATGCAAAACGGCTTGCTATAGTATGCCGTTCGAGACCATGGGCTATAGCCCATCGCCATGGCCATAAATGATGAAAAACAAGGATTTGAAAAAAATATGAAAATGACTCCGAGACGATGGGCTATAGCCCATGGTCTCGGAGTGATTTTCGTCTTTTTTTCAAATCCTCAAAAATGATGCAAAACGGCATGCTATAGTATGCCGTTCGAGACCATGGGCTATAGCCCATCGCCATGGTCATAAATGATGAAAAACGAGGATTTGAAAAAAAGACGAAAATGACTCCGAGACGATGGGCTATAGCCCATGGTCTCGGAGTGATTTTTGTCTTTTTTTCAAATCCTCAAAAATGATGCAAAACGGCTTGCTATAGTATGCCGTTCGAGACCATGGGCTATAGCCCATCGCCATGGCCATAAATGATGAAAAACAAGGATTTGAAAAAAATATGAAAATGACTCCGAGACGATGGGCTATAGCCCATGGTCTCGGAGTGATTTTCGTCTTTTTTTCAAATCCTCAAAAATGATGCAAAACGGCATGCTATAGTATGCCGTTCGAGACCATGGGCTATAGCCCATCGCCATGGTCATAAATGATGAAAAACGAGGATTTGAAAAAAAAGACGAAAATGACCCCGAGACGATGGGCTATAGCCCATGGTCTCGGAGTGATTTTCGTCTTTTTTTCAAATCCTCAAAAATGATGCAAAACGGCTTGCTATAGTATGCCGTTCGAGACCATGGGCTATAGCCCATCGCCATGGCCATAAATGATGAAAAACCAGGATTTGAAAAAAAGACGAAAATGACTCCGAGACGATGGGCTATAGCCCATGGTCTCGGAGTGATTTTCGTCTTTTTTTCAAATCCTCAAACATGATGCAAAACGGCATGCTATAGTATGCCGTTCGAGACCATGGGCTATAGCCCATCGCCATGGTCATAAATGATGAAAAACGAGGATTTGAAAAAAAGACGAAAATGACTCCGAGACGATGGGCTATAGCCCATGGTCTCGGAGTGATTTTCGTCTTTTTTTCAAATCCTCAAAAATGATGCAAAACGGCATGCTATAGTATGCCGTTCGAGACCATGGGCTATAGCCCATCGCCATGGTCATAAATGATGAAAAACGAGGATTTGAAAAAAAAGACGAAAATGACTCCGAGACGATGGGCTATAGCCCATGGTCTCGGAGTGATTTTCGTCTTTTTTTCAAATCCTCAAAAATGATGCAAAACGGCATGCTATAGTATGCCGTTCGAGACCATGGGCTATAGCCCATCGCCATGGTCATAAATTATGAAAAACAAGGATTTGAAAAAAAGACGAAAATCACTCCGAGACCATGGGCTATAGCCCATGGTCTCGGAGTGATTTTCGTCTTTTTTTCAAATCCTCAAAAATAATGCAAAACGGCATGCTATAGTATGCCGTTCGAGACCATGGGCTATAGCCCATCGCCATGGTCATAAATGATGAAAAACGAGGACTTGAAAAAAAATACGAAAATACCTCCGAGACGATGGGCTATAGCCCATGGTCTCGGAGTGATTTTCGTCTTTTTTTCAAATCCTCAAAAATGATGCAAAACGGCTTGCTATAGTATGCCGTTCGAGACCATGGGCTATAGCCCATCGCCATGGCCATAAATGATGAAAAACAAGGATTTGAAAAAAATATGAAAATGACTCCGAGAAGATGGGCTATAGCCCATGGTCTCGGAGTGATTTTCGTCTTTTTTTCAAATCCTCAAAAATGATGCAAAACGGCTTGCTATAGTATGCCGTTCGAGACCATGGGCTATAGCCCATCGCCATGGTCATAAATTATGAAAAACAAGGATTTGAAAAAAAGACGAAAATCACTCCGAGACCATGGGCTATAGCCCATGGTCTTGGAGTGATTTTCGTCTTTTTTTCAAATCCTCAAAAATGATGCAAAACGGCATGCTATAGTATGCCGTTCGAGACCATGGGCTATAGCCCATCGCCATGGTCATAAATGATGAAAAACGAGGATTTGAAAAAAAATACGAAAAAATGATGCAAAACGGCTTGCTATAGTATGCCGTTCGAGACCATGGGCTATAGCCCATCGCCATGGCCATAAATGATGAAAAACAAGGATTTGAAAAAAATATGAAAATGACTCCGAGACGATGGGCTATAGCCCATGGTCTCGGAGTGATTTTCGTCTTTTTTTCAAATCCTCAAAAATGATGCAAAACGGCATGCTATAGTATGCCGTTCGAGACCATGGGCTATATAGCCCATCGCCATGGTCATAAATGATGAAAAACGAGGATTTGAAAAAAAGACGAAAATGACTCCGAGACGATGGGCTATAGCCCATGGTCTCGGAGTGATTTTCGTCTTTTTTTCAAATCCTCAAAAATGATGCAAAACGGCATGCTATAGTATGCCGTTCGAGACCATGGGCTATAGCCCATCGCCATGGTCATAAATTATGAAAAACAAGGATTTGAAAAAAAGACGAAAATCACTCCGAGACCATGGGCTATAGCCCATGGTCTCGGAGTGATTTTCGTCTTTTTTTCAAATCCTCAAAAATAATGCAAAACGGCATGCTATAGTATGCCGTTCGAGACCATGGGCTATAGCCCATCGCCATGGTCATAAATGATGAAAAACGAGGATTTGAAAAAAAATACGAAAATAACTCCGAGACGATGGGCTATAGCCCATGGTCTCGGAGTGATTTTCGTCTTTTTTTCAAATCCTCAAAAATGATGCAAAACGGCTTGCTATAGTATGCCGTTCGAGACCATGGGCTATAGCCCATCGCCATGGCCATAAATTATGAAAAACAAGGATTTGAAAAAAATATGAAAATGACTCCGAGACGATGGGCTATAGCCCATGGTCTCGGAGTGATTTTCGTCTTTTTTTCAAATCCTCAAAAATGATGCAAAACGGCATGCTATAGTATGCCGTTCGAGACCATGGGCTATAGCCCATCGCCATGGTCATAAATGATGAAAAACGAGGATTTGAAAAAAAAAAGAAAATGACTCCGAGACGATGGGCTATAGCCCATGGTCTCGGAGTGATTTTCGTCTTTTTTTCAAATCCTCAAAAATGATGCAAAACGGCATGCTATAGTATGCCGTTCGAGACCATGGGCTATAGCCCATCGCCATGGTCATAAATGATGAAAAATGAGGATTTGAAAAAAAGACGAAAATGACTCCGAGACGATGGGCTATAGCCCATGGTCTCGGAGTGATTTTCGTCTTTTTTTCAAATCCTCAAAAATGATGCAAAACGGCTTGCTATAGTATGCCGTTCGAGACCATGGGCTATAGCCCATCGCCATGGCCATAAATGATGAAAAACAAGGATTTGAAAAAAATATGAAAATGACTCCGAGACGATGGGCTATAGCCCATGGTCTCGGAGTGATTTTCGTCTTTTTTTCAAATCCTCAAAAATGATGCAAAACGGCATGCTATAGTATGCCGTTCGAGACCATGGGCTATAGCCCATCGCCATGGTCATAAATGATGAAAAACGAGGATTTGAAAAAAAGACGAAAATGACTCCGAGACGATGGGCTATAGCCCATGGTCTCGGAGTGATTTTCGTCTTTTTTTCAAATCCTCAAAAATGATGCAAAACGGCTTGCTATAGTATGCCGTTCGAGACCATGGGCTATAGCCCATCGCCATGGCCATAAATTATGAAAAACAAGGATTTGAAAAAAATATGAAAATGACTCCGAGACGATGGGCTATAGCCCATGGTCTCGGAGTGATTTTCGTCTTTTTTTCAAATCCTCAAAAATGATGCAAAACGGCATGCTATAGTATGCCGTTCGAGACCATGGGCTATAGCCCATCGCCATGGTCATAAATGATGAAAAACGAGGATTTGAAAAAAAAAAGAAAATGACTCCGAGACGATGGGCTATAGCCCATGGTCTCGGAGTGATTTTCGTCTTTTTTTCAAATCCTCAAAAATGATGCAAAACGGCATGCTATAGTATGCCGTTCGAGACCATGGGCTATAGCCCATCGCCATGGTCATAAATGATGAAAAATGAGGATTTGAAAAAAAGACGAAAATGACTCCGAGACGATGGGCTATAGCCCATGGTCTCGGAGTGATTTTCGTCTTTTTTTCAAATCCTCAAAAATGATGCAAAACGGCTTGCTATAGTATGCCGTTCGAGACCATGGGCTATAGCCCATCGCCATGGCCATAAATGATGAAAAACAAGGATTTGAAAAAAATATGAAAATGACTCCGAGACGATGGGCTATAGCCCATGGTCTCGGAGTGATTTTCGTCTTTTTTTCAAATCCTCAAAAATGATGCAAAACGGCATGCTATAGTATGCCGTTCGAGACCATGGGCTATAGCCCATCGCCATGGTCATAAATGATGAAAAACGAGGATTTGAAAAAAAGACGAAAATGACTCCGAGACGATGGGCTATAGCCCATGGTCTCGGAGTGATTTTCGTCTTTTTTTCAAATCCTCAAAAATGATGCAAAACGGCATGCTATAGTATGCCGTTCGAGACCATGGGCTATAGCCCATCGCCATGGTCATAAATGATGAAAAATAAGGATTTGAAAAAAGGACGAAAATGACTCCGAGACGATGGGCTATAGCCCATGGTCTCGGAGTGATTTTTGTCTTTTTTTCAAATCCTCAAAAATGATGCAAAACGGCTTGCTATAGTATGCCGTTCGAGACCATGGGCTATAGCCCATCGCCATGGCCATAAATGATGAAAAACAAGGATTTGAAAAAAATATGAAAATGACTCCGAGACGATGGGCTATAGCCCATGGTCTCGGAGTGATTTTCGTCTTTTTTTCAAATCCTCAAAAATGATGCAAAACGGCATGCTATAGTATGCCGTTCGAGACCATGGGCTATAGCCCATCGCCATGGTCATAAATGATGAAAAACGAGGATTTGAAAAAAAAGACGAAAATGACTCCGAGACGATGGGCTATAGCCCATGGTCTCGGAGTGATTTTCGTCTTTTTTTCAAATCCTCAAAAATGATGCAAAACGGCATGCTATAGTATGCCGTTCGAGACCATGGGCTATAGCCCATCGCCATGGTCATAAATTATGAAAAACAAGGATTTGAAAAAAAGACGAAAATCACTCCGAGACCATGGGCTATAGCCCATGGTCTCGGAGTGATTTTCGTCTTTTTTTCAAATCCTCAAAAATGATGCAAAACGGCTTGCTATAGTATGCCGTTCGAGACCATGGGCTATAGCCCATCGCCATGGCCATAAATGATGAAAAACAAGGATTTGAAAAAAATATGAAAATGACTCCGAGACGATGGGCTATAGCCCATGGTCTCGGAGTGATTTTCGTCTTTTTTTCAAATCCTCAAAAATGATGCAAAACGGCATGCTATAGTATGCCGTTCGAGACCATGGGCTATAGCCCATCGCCATGGTCATAAATGATGAAAAACGAGGATTTGAAAAAAAGACGAAAATGACTCCGAGACGATGGGCTATAGCCCATGGTCTCGGAGTGATTTTTGTCTTTTTTTCAAATCCTCAAAAATGATGCAAAACGGCTTGCTATAGTATGCCGTTCGAGACCATGGGCTATAGCCCATCGCCATGGCCATAAATGATGAAAAACAAGGATTTGAAAAAAATATGAAAATGACTCCGAGACGATGGGCTATAGCCCATGGTCTCGGAGTGATTTTCGTCTTTTTTTCAAATCCTCAAAAATGATGCAAAACGGCATGCTATAGTATGCCGTTCGAGACCATGGGCTATAGCCCATCGCCATGGTCATAAATGATGAAAAACGAGGATTTGAAAAAAAAGACGAAAATGACCCCGAGACGATGGGCTATAGCCCATGGTCTCGGAGTGATTTTCGTCTTTTTTTCAAATCCTCAAAAATGATGCAAAACGGCTTGCTATAGTATGCCGTTCGAGACCATGGGCTATAGCCCATCGCCATGGCCATAAATGATGAAAAACCAGGATTTGAAAAAAAGACGAAAATGACTCCGAGACGATGGGCTATAGCCCATGGTCTCGGAGTGATTTTCGTCTTTTTTTCAAATCCTCAAACATGATGCAAAACGGCATGCTATAGTATGCCGTTCGAGACCATGGGCTATAGCCCATCGCCATGGTCATAAATGATGAAAAACGAGGATTTGAAAAAAAGACGAAAATGACTCCGAGACGATGGGCTATAGCCCATGGTCTCGGAGTGATTTTCGTCTTTTTTTCAAATCCTCAAAAATGATGCAAAACGGCATGCTATAGTATGCCGTTCGAGACCATGGGCTATAGCCCATCGCCATGGTCATAAATGATGAAAAACGAGGATTTGAAAAAAAAGACGAAAATGACTCCGAGACGATGGGCTATAGCCCATGGTCTCGGAGTGATTTTCGTCTTTTTTTCAAATCCTCAAAAATGATGCAAAACGGCATGCTATAGTATGCCGTTCGAGACCATGGGCTATAGCCCATCGCCATGGTCATAAATTATGAAAAACAAGGATTTGAAAAAAAGACGAAAATCACTCCGAGACCATGGGCTATAGCCCATGGTCTCGGAGTGATTTTCGTCTTTTTTTCAAATCCTCAAAAATAATGCAAAACGGCATGCTATAGTATGCCGTTCGAGACCATGGGCTATAGCCCATCGCCATGGTCATAAATGATGAAAAACGAGGACTTGAAAAAAAATACGAAAATACCTCCGAGACGATGGGCTATAGCCCATGGTCTCGGAGTGATTTTCGTCTTTTTTTCAAATCCTCAAAAATGATGCAAAACGGCTTGCTATAGTATGCCGTTCGAGACCATGGGCTATAGCCCATCGCCATGGCCATAAATGATGAAAAACAAGGATTTGAAAAAAATATGAAAATGACTCCGAGAAGATGGGCTATAGCCCATGGTCTCGGAGTGATTTTCGTCTTTTTTTCAAATCCTCAAAAATGATGCAAAACGGCATGCTATAGTATGCCGTTCGAGACCATGGGCTATAGCCCATCGCCATGTTCATAAATGATGAAAAACGAGGATTTGAAAAAAAGACGAAAATGACTACGAGACGATGGGCTATAGCCCATGGTCTCGGAGTGATTTTCGTCTTTTTTTCAAATCCTCAAAAATGATGCAAAACGGCTTGCTATAGTATGCCGTTCGAGACCATGGGCTATAGCCCATCGCCATGGCCATAAATGATGAAAAACAAGGATTTGAAAAAAATATGAAAATGACTCCGAGACGATGGGCTATAGCCCATGGTCTCGGAGTGATTTTCGTCTTTTTTTCAAATCCTCAAAAATGATGCAAAACGGCATGCTATAGTATGCCGTTCGAGACCATGGGCTATAGCCCATCGCCATGGTCATAAATGATGAAAAACGAGGATTTGAAAAAAAAAGACGAAAATGACCCCGAGACGATGGGCTATAGCCCATGGTCTCGGAGTGATTTTCGTCTTTTTTTCAAATCCTCAAAAATGATGCAAAACGGCTTGCTTTAGTATGCCGTTCGAGACCATGGGCTATAGCCCATCGCCATGGCCATAAATGATGAAAAACCAGGATTTGAAAAAAAGACGAAAATGACTCCGAGACGATGGGCTATAGCCCATGGTCTCGGAGTGATTTTCGTCTTTTTTTCAAATCCTCAAAAATGATGCAAAACGGCATGCTATAGTATGCCGTTCGAGACCATGGGCTATAGCCCATCGCCATGGTCATAAATGATGAAAAACGAGGATTTGAAAAAAAAGACGAAAATGACTCCGAGACGATGGGCTATAGCCCATGGTCTCGGATTGATTTTCGTCTTTTTTTCAAATCCTCAAAAATGATGCAAAACGGCATGCTATAGTATGCCGTTCGAGACCATGGGCTATAGCCCATCGCCATGGTCATAAATTATGAAAAACAAGGATTTGAAAAAAAGACGAAAATCACTCCGAGACCATGGGCTATAGCCCATGGTCTCGGAGTGATTTTCGTCTTTTTTTCAAATCCTTGTTTTTCATAATTTATGAAAAAAAGACGAAAATCACTCCGAGACCATGGGCTATAGCCCATGGTCTCGGAGTGATTTTCGTCTTTTTTTCAAATCCTCAAAAATAATGCAAAACGGCATGCTATAGTATGCCGTTCGAGACCATGGGCTATAGCCCATCGCCATGGTCATAAATGATGAAAAACGAGGACTTGAAAAAAAATACGAAAATACCTCCGAGACGATGGGCTATAGCCCATGGTCTCGGAGTGATTTTCGTCTTTTTTTCAAATCCTCAAAAATGATGCAAAACGGCTTGCTATAGTATGCCGTTCGAGACCATGGGCTATAGCCCATCGCCATGGCCATAAATGATGAAAAACAAGGATTTGAAAAAAATATGAAAATGACTCCGAGACGATGGGCTATAGCCCATGGTCTCGGAGTGATTTTCGTCTTTTTTTCAAATCCTCAAAAATGATGCAAAACGGCATGCTATAGTATGCCGTTCGAGACCATGGGCTATAGCCCATCACCATGGTCATAAATGATGAAAAACGAGGATTTGAAAAAAAGAAAGAAAATGACTCCGAGACGATGGGCTATAGCCCATGGTCTCGGAGTGATTTTCGTCTTTTTTTCAAATCCTCAAAAATGATGCAAAACGGCATGCTATAGTATGCCGTTCGAGACCATGGGCTATAGCCCATCGCCATGGTCATAAATGATGAAAAATGAGGATTTGAAAAAAAGACGAAAATGACTCCGAGACGATGGGCTATAGCCCATGGTCTCGGAGTGATTTTCGACTTTTTTTCAAATCCTCAAAAATGATGCAAAACGGCTTGCTATAGTATGCCGTTCGAGACCATGGGCTATAGCCCATCGCCATGGCCATAAATGATGAAAAACAAGGATTTGAAAAAAATATGAAAATGACTCCGAGACGATGGGCTATAGCCCATGGTCTCGGAGTGATTTTCGTCTTTTTTTCAAATCCTCAAAAATGATGCAAAACGGCATGCTATAGTATGCCGTTCGAGACCATGGGCTATAGCCCATCGCCATGGTCATAAATGATGAAAAATGAGGATTTGAAAAAAAGACGAAAATGACTCCGAGACGATGGGCTATAGCCCATGGTCTCGGAGTGATTTTCGTCTTTTTTTCAAATCCTCAAAAATGATGCAAAACGGCTTGCTATAGTATGCCGTTCGAGACCATGGGCTATAGCCCATCGCCATGGTCATAAATTATGAAAAACAAGGATTTGAAAAAAAGACGAAAATCACTCCGAGACCATGGGCTATAGCCCATGGTCTTGGAGTGATTTTCGTCTTTTTTTCAAATCCTCAAAAATGATGCAAAACGGCATGCTATAGTATGCCGTTCGAGACCATGGGCTATAGCCCATCGCCATGGTCATAAATGATGAAAAACGAGGATTTGAAAAAAAATACGAAAAAATGATGCAAAACGGCTTGCTATAGTATGCCGTTCGAGACCATGGGCTATAGCCCATCGCCATGGCCATAAATGATGAAAAACAAGGATTTGAAAAAAATATGAAAATGACTCCGAGACGATGGGCTATAGCCCATGGTCTCGGAGTGATTTTCGTCTTTTTTTCAAATCCTCAAAAATGATGCAAAACGGCATGCTATAGTATGCCGTTCGAGACCATGGGCTATAGCCCATCGCCATGGTCATAAATGATGAAAAATGAGGATTTGAAAAAAAGACGAAAATGACTCCGAGACGATGGGCTATAGCCCATGGTCTCGGAGTGATTTTCGTCTTTTTTTCAAATCCTCAAAAATGATGCAAAACGGCTTGCTATAGTATGCCGTTCGAGACCATGGGCTATAGCCCATCGCCATGGTCATAAATTATGAAAAACAAGGATTTGAAAAAAAGACGAAAATCACTCCGAGACCATGGGCTATAGCCCATGGTCTTGGAGTGATTTTCGTCTTTTTTTCAAATCCTCAAAAATGATGCAAAACGGCATGCTATAGTATGCCGTTCGAGACCATGGGCTATAGCCCATCGCCATGGTCATAAATGATGAAAAACGAGGATTTGAAAAAAAATACGAAAAAATGATGCAAAACGGCTTGCTATAGTATGCCGTTCGAGACCATGGGCTATAGCCCATCGCCATGGCCATAAATGATGAAAAACAAGGATTTGAAAAAAATATGAAAATGACTCCGAGACGATGGGCTATAGCCCATGGTCTCGGAGTGATTTTCGTCTTTTTTTCAAATCCTCAAAAATGATGCAAAACGGCATGCTATAGTATGCCGTTCGAGACCATGGGCTATATAGCCCATCGCCATGGTCATAAATGATGAAAAACGAGGATTTGAAAAAAAGACGAAAATGACTCCGAGACGATGGGCTATAGCCCATGGTCTCGGAGTGATTTTCGTCTTTTTTTCAAATCCTCAAAAATGATGCAAAACGGCATGCTATAGTATGCCGTTCGAGACCATGGGCTATAGCCCATCGCCATGGTCATAAATTATGAAAAACAAGGATTTGAAAAAAAGACGAAAATCACTCCGAGACCATGGGCTATAGCCCATGGTCTCGGAGTGATTTTCGTCTTTTTTTCAAATCCTCAAAAATGATGCAAAACGGCTTGCTATAGTATGCCGTTCGAGACCATGGGCTATAGCCCATCGCCATGGCCATAAATTATGAAAAACAAGGATTTGAAAAAAATATGAAAATGACTCCGAGACGATGGGCTATAGCCCATGGTCTCGGAGTGATTTTCGTCTTTTTTTCAAATCCTCAAAAATGATGCAAAACGGCATGCTATAGTATGCCGTTCGAGACCATGGGCTATAGCCCATCGCCATGGTCATAAATGATGAAAAACGAGGATTTGAAAAAAAAAAGAAAATGACTCCGAGACGATGGGCTATAGCCCATGGTCTCGGAGTGATTTTCGTCTTTTTTTCAAATCCTCAAAAATGATGCAAAACGGCATGCTATAGTATGCCGTTCGAGACCATGGGCTATAGCCCATCGCCATGGTCATAAATGATGAAAAATGAGGATTTGAAAAAAAGACGAAAATGACTCCGAGACGATGGGCTATAGCCCATGGTCTCGGAGTGATTTTCGTCTTTTTTTCAAATCCTCAAAAATGATGCAAAACGGCTTGCTATAGTATGCCGTTCGAGACCATGGGCTATAGCCCATCGCCATGGCCATAAATGATGAAAAACAAGGATTTGAAAAAAATATGAAAATGACTCCGAGACGATGGGCTATAGCCCATGGTCTCGGAGTGATTTTCGTCTTTTTTTCAAATCCTCAAAAATGATGCAAAACGGCATGCTATAGTATGCCGTTCGAGACCATGGGCTATAGCCCATCGCCATGGTCATAAATGATGAAAAACGAGGATTTGAAAAAAAGACGAAAATGACTCCGAGACGATGGGCTATAGCCCATGGTCTCGGAGTGATTTTCGTCTTTTTTTCAAATCCTCAAAAATGATGCAAAACGGCATGCTATAGTATGCCGTTCGAGACCATGGGCTATAGCCCATCGCCATGGTCATAAATGATGAAAAATAAGGATTTGAAAAAAGGACGAAAATGACTCCGAGACGATGGGCTATAGCCCATGGTCTCGGAGTGATTTTTGTCTTTTTTTCAAATCCTCAAAAATGATGCAAAACGGCTTGCTATAGTATGCCGTTCGAGACCATGGGCTATAGCCCATCGCCATGGCCATAAATGATGAAAAACAAGGATTTGAAAAAAATATGAAAATGACTCCGAGACGATGGGCTATAGCCCATGGTCTCGGAGTGATTTTCGTCTTTTTTTCAAATCCTCAAAAATGATGCAAAACGGCATGCTATAGTATGCCGTTCGAGACCATGGGCTATAGCCCATCGCCATGGTCATAAATGATGAAAAACGAGGATTTGAAAAAAAAGACGAAAATGACTCCGAGACGATGGGCTATAGCCCATGGTCTCGGAGTGATTTTCGTCTTTTTTTCAAATCCTCAAAAATGATGCAAAACGGCATGCTATAGTATGCCGTTCGAGACCATGGGCTATAGCCCATCGCCATGGTCATAAATTATGAAAAACAAGGATTTGAAAAAAAGACGAAAATCACTCCGAGACCATGGGCTATAGCCCATGGTCTCGGAGTGATTTTCGTCTTTTTTTCAAATCCTCAAAAATGATGCAAAACGGCATGCTATAGTATGCCGTTCGAGACCATGGGCTATAGCCCATGGTCTCGGATTGATTTTCGTCTTTTTTTCAAATCCTCAAAAATGATGCAAAACGGCATGCTATAGTATGCCGTTCGAGACCATGGGCTATAGCCCATCGCCATGGTCATAAATTATGAAAAACAAGGATTTGAAAAAAAGACGAAAATCACTCCGAGACCATGGGCTATAGCCCATGGTCTCGGAGTGATTTTCGTCTTTTTTTCAAATCCTTGTTTTTCATAATTTATGAAAAAAAGACGAAAATCACTCCGAGACCATGGGCTATAGCCCATGGTCTCGGAGTGATTTTCGTCTTTTTTTCAAATCCTCAAAAATGATGCAAAACGGCTTGCTATAGTATGCCGTTCGAGACCATGGGCTATAGCCCATCGCCATGGCCATAAATGATGAAAAACAAGGATTTGAAAAAAATATGAAAATGACTCCGAGACGATGGGCTATAGCCCATGGTCTCGGAGTGATTTTCGTCTTTTTTTCAAATCCTCAAAAATGATGCAAAACGGCATGCTATAGTATGCCGTTCGAGACCATGGGCTATAGCCCATCACCATGGTCATAAATGATGAAAAACGAGGATTTGAAAAAAAAAAGAAAATGACTCCGAGACGATGGGCTATAGCCCATGGTCTCGGAGTGATTTTCGTCTTTTTTTCAAATCCTCAAAAATGATGCAAAACGGCATGCTATAGTATGCCGTTCGAGACCATGGGCTATAGCCCATCGCCATGGTCATAAATGATGAAAAATGAGGATTTGAAAAAAAGACGAAAATTACTCCGAGACGATGGGCTATAGCCCATGGTCTCGGAGTGATTTTCGTCTTTTTTTCAAATCCTCAAAAATGATGCAAAACGGCTTGCTATAGTATGCCGTTCGAGACCATGGGCTATAGCCCATCGCCATGGCCATAAATGATGAAAAACAAGGATTTGAAAAAAATATGAAAATGACTCCGAGACGATGGGCTATAGCCCATGGTCTCGGAGTGATTTTCGTCTTTTTTTCAAATCCTCAAAAATGATGCAAAACGGCATGCTATAGTATGCCGTTCGAGACCATGGGCTATAGCCCATCGCCATGGTCATAAATGATGAAAAATGAGGATTTGAAAAAAAGACGAAAATGACTCCGAGACGATGGGCTATAGCCCATGGTCTCGGAGTGATTTTCGTCTTTTTTTCAAATCCTCAAAAATGATGCAAAACGGCTTGCTATAGTATGCCGTTCGAGACCATGGGCTATAGCCCATCGCCATGGTCATAAATTATGAAAAACAAGGATTTGAAAAAAAGACGAAAATCACTCCGAGACCATGGGCTATAGCCCATGGTCTTGGAGTGATTTTCGTCTTTTTTTCAAATCCTCAAAAATGATGCAAAACGGCATGCTATAGTATGCCGTTCGAGACCATGGGCTATAGCCCATCGCCATGGTCATAAATGATGAAAAACGAGGATTTGAAAAAAAATACGAAAAAATGATGCAAAACGGCTTGCTATAGTATGCCGTTCGAGACCATGGGCTATAGCCCATCGCCATGGCCATAAATGATGAAAAACAAGGATTTGAAAAAAATATGAAAATGACTCCGAGACGATGGGCTATAGCCCATGGTCTCGGAGTGATTTTCGTCTTTTTTTCAAATCCTCAAAAATGATGCAAAACGGCATGCTATAGTATGCCGTTCGAGACCATGGGCTATATAGCCCATCGCCATGGTCATAAATGATGAAAAACGAGGATTTGAAAAAAAGACGAAAATGACTCCGAGACGATGGGCTATAGCCCATGGTCTCGGAGTGATTTTCGTCTGTTAGGAGAATATTAATTCTCCTCTTGCTAATATACAATTAATTCTCTATAAATTTTCATTTTAACATGTTGCTCTCATAATGTAAATGCTGACTGCAAATAGCTCAGTGGGCCCCTCGTATCATAATTAATACCATTTGACAGACAGACACACACTCCCCTGCCTTCTCACTCCCCTGCCTTCTCCAAGGTCGGGTCCGGGGTGAACGATGAGCAACCAGTTTGAACCAGTTGTTATCTTGTAAATTAGGACTTGTCATGATTAAGACCCACCTACTTGTGGGTTCTGTGTCATTCATATAAGCACTGAAAGTGCATTTATTCTTTATGTCTACCCAGCGTCTCGTGTCGAGAGGTTGTGTGGCATCATTTTGTACAATCTTACCATGGAATAAATATACCATCTCAGACCAGACCATTTCTCCAAGAGCTTTTAATTGTCATCGTGTGCATAATTAATCTTGGTCTAACAATTGGCGCGGCGAGCAGAGGTCATCCAGGTCACCGCCCTCCAGGCCCTTCGGGTGTTTTGCCGTCGGCTGATTAACCATCTCGGAGGCTTTCTGCCAACCGGCCCCGGACCGCACATAGAAAACAGCGAGGGGGAGCCGCGTTTCCAAACACCCGGAGGGGCCAGGAGCACAGCGGACTGGATCTCAAAAGAACAAACAAGACATGCACACGGTGAGGTTTTTCTAAAAACTATAAATCTTGTTCCTGTGAATCGGGGGGGAATATTTAAGGTTGTAAAGATAAATTGAGTATTAACTCATATGTCGGGACCGTGTTTACATATGTCGGTCTGAACGGAGGTCCGTTTCAGAGGTTAGTCTAATGGTCTGTAAGCATTCGAGGTAGTGGTGAAACAGAGATTATTCTAAGGTCCGCAAGCATTCGAGGTAGAGGTGCTGCGAAGGTCAGTTTTCTGATGGTTAGTTAATGGTCTGCAAAGCATTCGAGGTAGTGGTGCATAGCAGAGGTTAATCTAAGGTCCGCAAGTGTTCGAGGTAGAGGCACGCGGAGGTCAGTCTTAATATTTAAGGTGTTCTTGACACTTTAAGTGACTGAGGGTATTTATGCTTGTTTAACCCACGGTATAACCAGCCTAGCTAAAGAAATTTAACTAGAAAAGGTCACTGAGATCGTTATCAGTGAGGAATAAAGATGGGCAACCATCGGTCATCATCAAGATTAGGTGATGAGGGACATGAAATAAAACACGGTCCTGTAGTTTTTTTTAGCTGTCTGTCTGAATGGTATTTTATGGGTTTTTCTGAGAAAGGTACACTGAGTGTGAACCAAGTGATTGAACTTGGTGAAAAGCTAACCCAGACAAAGTTAAGTCTCTCTCTAAGTAAAGAGAGCATAGACAAAGTCAAACAAAATAAAAAGTCCTAAATGTGCAAAGTTGATGTAGAAAGAGGCAGTAACAAGAGAGATACTGGATGAATGTGTAATGTGATCTCCATAAAGAAGTGTTTGCAATGTGGATGAAGGAAGAATGAGTGGATGACGGAGCAGAGCTCAGACAGAGAGAATGATGTGAAAGTGATGTCTAAAATAGAATCAGTGATGGATGAGAATTCGCAACCTCCCTCTTTACATTTTTATGGGAGCCCCTACTCGCATGTGTTTTGTCTGTATCACCTCTGTAGGCACTGCTGCGGATCGACCCAGATCTTGGTTTCCCCCCCCATACCAGCCATTCTACGCCCTGCCTGCCCTGTCCAGCAAAGCAACCAGCATTCCAGCACGAGCAGAGCCCGCAGCCCTCCCCGCTTCACAGCAGCAGTAACCCCTTCACAACCTATGACGGAAATGGACGTGCATCGTTGGGTTAATGCTTCAGCACCCCAAACGATGCCTCTGCACGAAGTGGACAGCAGCAGCCCTGTCAACACACATGCCTGTGACCTCTGCAACCCCACGGCCTCCTACGCCATATCTCCATATCGACGACCCTGCCCACTCTGGAAGAAACACAGTCTGCACCGATGTGGGCTGCCCTCAGCCTATGGACTTGATTCAACTCAATGACGCAGGCGACACCCAACGCTCGTCCTGCACTGACATTTCAGACCCAGTGCTGTCTAAACAGTGACAGTACAAAAGGGCACACCAACATATTCGACTAACAGCCTATAGAGGACTGGCACGGTGCCCCGATCACAGGGCGCCTCACAAACGTATCATCTGCCAGGTGCTGGGCCCACCTCAAATGAACTGTATCCTGACCCATGGGCCCAGCAAGAAGAGGAGGATGAAACCAACGTACCACCGGCCGACATGCAGACAGCTGACGACAACGAGAGTGGTGAAAAGGGAGGTGAAAAGAACCAACAGCTGAATGGAGAGCGGCTTGCCCGTTACTGAGGGGGAACAGAGGTCAGGGCCGCACGGGGAGGGGTCAGGCGACTCCAAGGGAGACCACGGAGACCAGGGATGATGGAGATGACGGGCGCTGGGCCGGATTGTCTGGTGAGGGGAGGCGGACGAGAGAGCTGGGGCCGATGCTGCACTGTGCGTTCAGACGTCGAGTCAGTCACAGGTTAAGGTTATGCACTCCATACACCCACTCAAACACTACATAAACACGCTCCAAAAGGCACACATACATCCCCACACAACCTGAGAAATAAAACATGTCCCATGCCGTCACGCAAACAAACATCCTCTGAGCCATTTTCATTGCACTATACCACACTTAAATTGCAATCAAGCAGATCATAATCATGCCTTAAAAACACCACACGCAAACAAACACCCTCTGAAACATGAATCACGACCCCACGCCTCATTTCATTCATACACCCCCTGTGCCATGACAATGCACGACACCACCACTTAAGTCTCACACAGAGAAGATTGTTTTTTATTATTATTACTATGTGTTTTAGAATGTCCCTTGTCCACATATGCCTCACAGTGTTCGTTTATAAACTGCCCATGTATTTTTGACCTGGTGTTCAACTGCAGTTGAGGGAAACAGTACTCAAATGTTTAAAGTAAAAGTATCGATACTGCAAAATAGAGAAAAAGGTACATGTTGTTGGAAAGATGGCGAGAAAGGCCATTTTGTTATGTATTTAATGATACGTATTTACCAATATGAATATGAAAAGCCCAATACCATAATGTCGGAAGGGGCAGCGTCTTAAAGCTGCTTTTGGAAACTAAGGGGTTAAAACAGAAAACTCCAAATACCATTTTGGCGTGTAGAGCCATAAACTATTAAGATAACCTTTGAGTTATCAACTAATCAATCATCTGGACTCTGGAGGAGTCCCGTTGAGGAGAATTTGTAAGAAGGTAATAGAGTACAAGTACTCAAGCCAGGACTGTAAAACCTCATTAAACAAGTGAATATTAACTTTATCTTTAATGTTAATATGTTAAACTGTAAATCTATATTAATATCTTTTAAGGATGAATACTTTAGAGGAAAACTACAATACATTGGTTGCTGTCCCTGTCTGCAGCCCACTGGGGCACACCCCCCACACTCCTATACAGCAACGATGCCCCCAAGTAGAAAACACACACAAGCAGCATTCTAACTGTTGTCTGTAGTTCTGTTCAGTCTGAGTAAAAGTATCAGAGTATACCAGAATACCTTAGAATGAGTTTGACACAGACGATGAAGGCCAGGAGAAAACAATACTTTATCTACCCGCCAGCTGGGGGGAAGAATTAATACTATCTGTTTTACGCTGGGGCAGAAATGAGATGTAAACTCATGGCACACAGGGCAAAGTTATTGGGAACATGTAACCAAATCCCACAAAATAACAGATCTACAATAATTCAAAATTATCCATCACATGTACTCATTTTGAGTTTCAGATGGTTTATACATGAGGTTCCAATGTCCTAAATGTATTGTAATGGTTAAAATATACTACGCTTTGTGATAAATATGAAGCTGGAAGTAACTGAGTTTCAGTATAATGTTAGGTAGTGAAAACTGTGGTTTAAATGTTGACAGAAATGTAGGTGATCAAAGTGTGATTACTACCCTCTCTGGGGCAAATAAATTAATAAATAATGACCATTGTGTCTTTAAGGTAATTAGTAAAATTACATAACATATGTTGCAACTAAAGGGAGGAAGGCCTACAGCTGATTCAAGACACATTTTAACCCCCCATTGTGGTAGGGTACTACCCTACCTATCGATGTGTCAAATTAAATTCATATCTATTCCAGCTGGATGATTCTAAATTAGCTTACACACTGCTACATTTGTGACACGCTCCACAGACATGTTTTCGCACCGGTTATGTTCTTCATAGCCACACGGTGACCATGCTCTGGTGTCTATTATTATTGTTAATATATATGTATATATATCTTTTAGATTAATTCTCTTGTCTTTCTTGGCTGCCTGTGCGTCAACATGCAGAACAATATATTAACTGTTATCTCATAGGAGTATAACCCCCCCCCACGCATTCCTGTGGGCTGCAGGAAAACTGGACTGACTGAGGGGACCGTGCAGGCGTGCACAGCCGTGACTGACTGGCAGGTTATACCAGGATCTTGACATTTTATTTTGTTTTAATTCTCCAACGCTTACACGTATGGCGCAGGCAACATGTGCTTTCCTTGCTTGTTTTATCACACCATTTGACAGGCGGATGCATGCCGACAGTGGCAGACTTTGATGGGCACGTGATCATGACCGCTCCTTGAAAACTCCCATGTCCTCTCTGCTGACATGGCGTCCACCAACAGACGCAGTTTTTATTTACGGCTTTGGTGTTTTTCTACTTTCCTTTTCGTCCGCTTTGTTGACAAAATGAGAAGATCGCAGCTGTGTCTGCTTGTGAGACAGCTGTACTGATTTCAAATTACTTTCTCTACCAACTCTTGACTTACAGATCCCGTATGCTCACTTCCTGCTTGAGCAGAAGAAACCTACTACATCCAGTATCTATAGGTAGGTATTGATTAGGTAAGTTATGCGCAGGCGTCCACATTATTCCACAGGCATACCACTGGAGCCAACCAGGAGGAAACACCGGAGCAGAGGCCAAACCCTTGGCCTCGGAGCTCATAAGATATTTGTTCTGCTATAACTAAAAGTCTTTTCAGGATGAATATTGCCCTGCCCACCCAGGGGCCACAGCTGTCTGCATCTCCAACCTGATGACCTCATATTCAAGGATATCACCAAGATTAAAAATCTCTCCCGCGCCCTATTGACCAGCCCATCGGCAGTATGAGCCCCAGAAAGAGAGACATGGAGTCATGCCACACACTACAAAGGATTCGACCCAGGCCTTCCGGTGATTGGCGGCTTCATCGACGAGGAGATTCGTTTCTACTACAACCAACCTGGCCCAGACCCCTGCCCATCCATCCATCTTCAACCGCTCATCCGTAGTCGGGTCGCGGGAGCAACAGCTCCACCAGCTCACCAGTCAAGGAGCTACGATCTGGCTACTGGCTCCCCGACACGGAGGGCCAGAGTAGTGGACACCCCTTAGTGGCCAGGAGGCTGATTCGTCGACGAGGTAAAGTTTGCGCTGGAACAACACGACCAGCTGAGGCTTTTTGTCATTGTCTCCATTCAGACAGTGGAGCCTTGTTGTCATACACACATAACTGCCTACCTCTGAATGTCTACCGTCTCTACCTCTCATTGGCACAACCTTGCACATGTATACATACACATGCACACCCCCCAACTACCTCTCACTGAACTACCTCTCACTGGCACGTGCGCACACGCACACACGCATGTGCAAGCCTCTACTGCACACGGAAGCACTCGTGCGCTCATTGGATTTCCACACGCACGCCGACCCGGACGGACCGAACCTAACAATATGTCACTGGGATGAATGGTGTACCTTCTAATGTCTTAATTGATGTTTGCATGCATGTCACATGTCCACCTGTAGCTCTGCCTGGATTTGGTATCTTGTTTATCTGGGTTATGTCAAAGGTGATGAGGGAGCGGGCCACATGGTCACAAATGGTGTTTGAGGGTTTTTGATTCAAAGTGATTTCACACATAGGGCAAATTAATGGGCGTCTTCTCGCTAACCGCATGCCAATTTGTTCCGTTTTTTTCCACAGGCCAGACAATGCTGCTGCTCCCGTGTTGTGGGTTCACTGTCTGACTTTAATCTAACTTAATGCTATACTCCTTTCCTTGGTGTTAGACAGGAGACAGGAAGGTCATTGTCTTCACAATGCCAAATCTCCCTGTTTGATATCTGCAAACGGTGTTTGTTTCCCAGGTGGAGATTTACAATGGACTACTGTACGTAATCAGAAATTCTCACTATTACCTCCCACTAGGTTCCCGGTCTGAACGAGAATTTGTGTTGGCAGCGGGCTAAAGGGAGGCCTGTTGTCTGGCTGCTGGTGATAAATATGCTGCTAGGGTGATGATTTCATTCGATATAGGAAAACTTGCACTTTGCACGAGGTTGCACCTTTACGTTGGGTACTCTGGTTGTCTTTTGTGTTCCATTTTACATTTGGTTATTGTTCAAGTATTTTGATTGTGATGTATTTTGCTTTGCTTGAAAACGTGTGGGTGTCCTCTCTTGGTAAAATCAGCCTGAAATGTCCAGCTGTGATTGATGTGCTCTTTTGCAACCATTGGGGGGAATTCCACTGATGTGTGTCCTACGGCAATCTCCGTTGTAATTGTATATTCACATTTGATTGTTTAGTTTAAGTTGTTTAAATAAACAAAAGGGAGGATTGTTAGGAGAATATTAATTCTCCTCTTGCTAATATACAATTAATTCTCTATAAATTTTCATTTTAACATGTTGCTCTCATAATGTAAATGCTGACTGCAAATAGCTCAGTGGGCCCCTCGTATCATAATTAATACCATTTGACAGACAGACACACACTCCCCTGCCTTCTCACTCCCCTGCCTTCTCCAAGGTCGGGTCCGGGGTGAACGATGAGCAACCAGTTTGAACCAGTTGTTATCTTGTAAATTAGGACTTGTCATGATTAAGACCCACCTACTTGTGGGTTCTGTGTCATTCATATAAGCACTGAAAGTGCATTTATTCTTTATGTCTACCCAGCGTCTCGTGTCGAGAGGTTGTGTGGCATCATTTTGTACAATCTTACCATGGAATAAATATACCATCTCAGACCAGACCATTTCTCCAAGAGCTTTTAATTGTCATCGTGTGCATAATTAATCTTGGTCTAACACGTCTTTTTTTCAAATCCTCAAAAATGATGCAAAACGGCATGCTATAGTATGCCGTTCGAGACCATGGGCTATAGCCCATCGCCATGGTCATAAATTATGAAAAACAAGGATTTGAAAAAAAGACGAAAATCACTCCGAGACCATGGGCTATAGCCCATGGTCTCGGAGTGATTTTCGTCTTTTTTTCAAATCCTCAAAAATAATGCAAAACGGCATGCTATAGTATGCCGTTCGAGACCATGGGCTATAGCCCATCGCCATGGTCATAAATGATGAAAAACGAGGATTTGAAAAAAAATACAAAAATAACTCCGAGACGATGGGCTATAGCCCATGGTCTCGGAGTGATTTTCGTCTTTTTTTCAAATCCTCAAAAATGATGCAAAACGGCTTGCTATAGTATGCCGTTCGAGACCATGGGCTATAGCCCATCGCCATGGCCATAAATTATGAAAAACAAGGATTTGAAAAAAATATGAAAATGACTCCGAGACGATGGGCTATAGCCCATGGTCTCGGAGTGATTTTCGTCTTTTTTTCAAATCCTCAAAAATGATGCAAAACGGCATGCTATAGTATGCCGTTCGAGACCATGGGCTATAGCCCATCGCCATGGTCATAAATGATGAAAAACGAGGATTTGAAAAAAAAAAGAAAATGACTCCGAGACGATGGGCTATAGCCCATGGTCTCGGAGTGATTTTCGTCTTTTTTTCAAATCCTCAAAAATGATGCAAAACGGCATGCTATAGTATGCCGTTCGAGACCATGGGCTATAGCCCATCGCCATGGTCATAAATGATGAAAAATGAGGATTTGAAAAAAAGACGAAAATGACTCCGAGACGATGGGCTATAGCCCATGGTCTCGGAGTGATTTTCGTCTTTTTTTCAAATCCTCAAAAATGATGCAAAACGGCTTGCTATAGTATGCCGTTCGAGACCATGGGCTATAGCCCATCGCCATGGCCATAAATGATGAAAAACAAGGATTTGAAAAAAATATGAAAATGACTCCGAGACGATGGGCTATAGCCCATGGTCTCGGAGTGATTTTCGTCTTTTTTTCAAATCCTCAAAAATGATGCAAAACGGCATGCTATAGTATGCCGTTCGAGACCATGGGCTATAGCCCATCGCCATGGTCATAAATGATGAAAAACGAGGATTTGAAAAAAAGACGAAAATGACTCCGAGACGATGGGCTATAGCCCATGGTCTCGGAGTGATTTTCGTCTTTTTTTCAAATCCTCAAAAATGATGCAAAACGGCATGCTATAGTATGCCGTTCGAGACCATGGGCTATAGCCCATCGCCATGGTCATAAATGATGAAAAATAAGGATTTGAAAAAAGGACGAAAATGACTCCGAGACGATGGGCTATAGCCCATGGTCTCGGAGTGATTTTTGTCTTTTTTTCAAATCCTCAAAAATGATGCAAAACGGCTTGCTATAGTATGCCGTTCGAGACCATGGGCTATAGCCCATCGCCATGGCCATAAATGATGAAAAACAAGGATTTGAAAAAAATATGAAAATGACTCCGAGACGATGGGCTATAGCCCATGGTCTCGGAGTGATTTTCGTCTTTTTTTCAAATCCTCAAAAATGATGCAAAACGGCATGCTATAGTATGCCGTTCGAGACCATGGGCTATAGCCCATCGCCATGGTCATAAATGATGAAAAACGAGGATTTGAAAAAAAAGACGAAAATGACTCCGAGACGATGGGCTATAGCCCATGGTCTCGGAGTGATTTTCGTCTTTTTTTCAAATCCTCAAAAATGATGCAAAACGGCATGCTATAGTATGCCGTTCGAGACCATGGGCTATAGCCCATCGCCATGGTCATAAATTATGAAAAACAAGGATTTGAAAAAAAGACGAAAATCACTCCGAGACCATGGGCTATAGCCCATGGTCTCGGAGTGATTTTCGTCTTTTTTTCAAATCCTCAAAAATGATGCAAAACGGCTTGCTATAGTATGCCGTTCGAGACCATGGGCTATAGCCCATCGCCATGGCCATAAATGATGAAAAACAAGGATTTGAAAAAAATATGAAAATGACTCCGAGACGATGGGCTATAGCCCATGGTCTCGGAGTGATTTTCGTCTTTTTTTCAAATCCTCAAAAATGATGCAAAACGGCATGCTATAGTATGCCGTTCGAGACCATGGGCTATAGCCCATCGCCATGGTCATAAATGATGAAAAACGAGGATTTGAAAAAAAGACGAAAATGACTCCGAGACGATGGGCTATAGCCCATGGTCTCGGAGTGATTTTTGTCTTTTTTTCAAATCCTCAAAAATGATGCAAAACGGCTTGCTATAGTATGCCGTTCGAGACCATGGGCTATAGCCCATCGCCATGGCCATAAATGATGAAAAACAAGGATTTGAAAAAAATATGAAAATGACTCCGAGACGATGGGCTATAGCCCATGGTCTCGGAGTGATTTTCGTCTTTTTTTCAAATCCTCAAAAATGATGCAAAACGGCATGCTATAGTATGCCGTTCGAGACCATGGGCTATAGCCCATCGCCATGGTCATAAATGATGAAAAACGAGGATTTGAAAAAAAAGACGAAAATGACCCCGAGACGATGGGCTATAGCCCATGGTCTCGGAGTGATTTTCGTCTTTTTTTCAAATCCTCAAAAATGATGCAAAACGGCTTGCTATAGTATGCCGTTCGAGACCATGGGCTATAGCCCATCGCCATGGCCATAAATGATGAAAAACCAGGATTTGAAAAAAAGACGAAAATGACTCCGAGACGATGGGCTATAGCCCATGGTCTCGGAGTGATTTTCGTCTTTTTTTCAAATCCTCAAACATGATGCAAAACGGCATGCTATAGTATGCCGTTCGAGACCATGGGCTATAGCCCATCGCCATGGTCATAAATGATGAAAAACGAGGATTTGAAAAAAAGACGAAAATGACTCCGAGACGATGGGCTATAGCCCATGGTCTCGGAGTGATTTTCGTCTTTTTTTCAAATCCTCAAAAATGATGCAAAACGGCATGCTATAGTATGCCGTTCGAGACCATGGGCTATAGCCCATCGCCATGGTCATAAATGATGAAAAACGAGGATTTGAAAAAAAAGACGAAAATGACTCCGAGACGATGGGCTATAGCCCATGGTCTCGGAGTGATTTTCGTCTTTTTTTCAAATCCTCAAAAATGATGCAAAACGGCATGCTATAGTATGCCGTTCGAGACCATGGGCTATAGCCCATCGCCATGGTCATAAATTATGAAAAACAAGGATTTGAAAAAAAGACGAAAATCACTCCGAGACCATGGGCTATAGCCCATGGTCTCGGAGTGATTTTCGTCTTTTTTTCAAATCCTCAAAAATAATGCAAAACGGCATGCTATAGTATGCCGTTCGAGACCATGGGCTATAGCCCATCGCCATGGTCATAAATGATGAAAAACGAGGACTTGAAAAAAAATACGAAAATACCTCCGAGACGATGGGCTATAGCCCATGGTCTCGGAGTGATTTTCGTCTTTTTTTCAAATCCTCAAAAATGATGCAAAACGGCTTGCTATAGTATGCCGTTCGAGACCATGGGCTATAGCCCATCGCCATGACCATAAATGATGAAAAACAAGGATTTGAAAAAAATATGAAAATGACTCCGAGAAGATGGGCTATAGCCCATGGTCTCGGAGTGATTTTCGTCTTTTTTTCAAATCCTCAAAAATGATGCAAAACGGCATGCTATAGTATGCCGTTCGAGACCATGGGCTATAGCCCATCGCCATGTTCATAAATGATGAAAAACGAGGATTTGAAAAAAAGACGAAAATGACTACGAGACGATGGGCTATAGCCCATGGTCTCGGAGTGATTTTCGTCTTTTTTTCAAATCCTCAAAAATGATGCAAAACGGCTTGCTATAGTATGCCGTTCGAGACCATGGGCTATAGCCCATCGCCATGGCCATAAATGATGAAAAACAAGGATTTGAAAAAAATATGAAAATGACTCCGAGACGATGGGCTATAGCCCATGGTCTCGGAGTGATTTTCGTCTTTTTTTCAAATCCTCAAAAATGATGCAAAACGGCATGCTATAGTATGCCGTTCGAGACCATGGGCTATAGCCCATCGCCATGGTCATAAATGATGAAAAACGAGGATTTGAAAAAAAAAGACGAAAATGACCCCGAGACGATGGGCTATAGCCCATGGTCTCGGAGTGATTTTCGTCTTTTTTTCAAATCCTCAAAAATGATGCAAAACGGCTTGCTTTAGTATGCCGTTCGAGACCATGGGCTATAGCCCATCGCCATGGCCATAAATGATGAAAAACCAGGATTTGAAAAAAAGACGAAAATGACTCCGAGACGATGGGCTATAGCCCATGGTCTCGGAGTGATTTTCGTCTTTTTTTCAAATCCTCAAAAATGATGCAAAACGGCATGCTATAGTATGCCGTTCGAGACCATGGGCTATAGCCCATCGCCATGGTCATAAATGATGAAAAACGAGGATTTGAAAAAAAAGACGAAAATGACTCCGAGACGATGGGCTATAGCCCATGGTCTCGGATTGATTTTCGTCTTTTTTTCAAATCCTCAAAAATGATGCAAAACGGCATGCTATAGTATGCCGTTCGAGACCATGGGCTATAGCCCATCGCCATGGTCATAAATTATGAAAAACAAGGATTTGAAAAAAAGACGAAAATCACTCCGAGACCATGGGCTATAGCCCATGGTCTCGGAGTGATTTTCGTCTTTTTTTCAAATCCTTGTTTTTCATAATTTATGAAAAAAAGACGAAAATCACTCCGAGACCATGGGCTATAGCCCATGGTCTCGGAGTGATTTTCGTCTTTTTTTCAAATCCTCAAAAATAATGCAAAACGGCATGCTATAGTATGCCGTTCGAGACCATGGGCTATAGCCCATCGCCATGGTCATAAATGATGAAAAACGAGGACTTGAAAAAAAATACGAAAATACCTCCGAGACGATGGGCTATAGCCCATGGTCTCGGAGTGATTTTCGTCTTTTTTTCAAATCCTCAAAAATGATGCAAAACGGCTTGCTATAGTATGCCGTTCGAGACCATGGGCTATAGCCCATCGCCATGGCCATAAATGATGAAAAACAAGGATTTGAAAAAAATATGAAAATGACTCCGAGACGATGGGCTATAGCCCATGGTCTCGGAGTGATTTTCGTCTTTTTTTCAAATCCTCAAAAATGATGCAAAACGGCATGCTATAGTATGCCGTTCGAGACCATGGGCTATAGCCCATCACCATGGTCATAAATGATGAAAAACGAGGATTTGAAAAAAAGAAAGAAAATGACTCCGAGACGATGGGCTATAGCCCATGGTCTCGGAGTGATTTTCGTCTTTTTTTCAAATCCTCAAAAATGATGCAAAACGGCATGCTATAGTATGCCGTTCGAGACCATGGGCTATAGCCCATCGCCATGGTCATAAATGATGAAAAATGAGGATTTGAAAAAAAGACGAAAATGACTCCGAGACGATGGGCTATAGCCCATGGTCTCGGAGTGATTTTCGTCTTTTTTTCAAATCCTCAAAAATGATGCAAAACGGCTTGCTATAGTATGCCGTTCGAGACCATGGGCTATAGCCCATCGCCATGGCCATAAATGATGAAAAACAAGGATTTGAAAAAAATATGAAAATGACTCCGAGACGATGGGCTATAGCCCATGGTCTCGGAGTGATTTTCGTCTTTTTTTCAAATCCTCAAAAATGATGCAAAACGGCATGCTATAGTATGCCGTTCGAGACCATGGGCTATAGCCCATCGCCATGGTCATAAATGATGAAAAATGAGGATTTGAAAAAAAGACGAAAATGACTCCGAGACGATGGGCTATAGCCCATGGTCTCGGAGTGATTTTCGTCTTTTTTTCAAATCCTCAAAAATGATGCAAAACGGCTTGCTATAGTATGCCGTTCGAGACCATGGGCTATAGCCCATCGCCATGGTCATAAATTATGAAAAACAAGGATTTGAAAAAAAGACGAAAATCACTCCGAGACCATGGGCTATAGCCCATGGTCTTGGAGTGATTTTCGTCTTTTTTTCAAATCCTCAAAAATGATGCAAAACGGCATGCTATAGTATGCCGTTCGAGACCATGGGCTATAGCCCATCGCCATGGTCATAAATGATGAAAAACGAGGATTTGAAAAAAAATACGAAAAAATGATGCAAAACGGCTTGCTATAGTATGCCGTTCGAGACCATGGGCTATAGCCCATCGCCATGGCCATAAATGATGAAAAACAAGGATTTGAAAAAAATATGAAAATGACTCCGAGACGATGGGCTATAGCCCATGGTCTCGGAGTGATTTTCGTCTTTTTTTCAAATCCTCAAAAATGATGCAAAACGGCATGCTATAGTATGCCGTTCGAGACCATGGGCTATAGCCCATCGCCATGGTCATAAATGATGAAAAATGAGGATTTGAAAAAAAGACGAAAATGACTCCGAGACGATGGGCTATAGCCCATGGTCTCGGAGTGATTTTCGTCTTTTTTTCAAATCCTCAAAAATGATGCAAAACGGCTTGCTATAGTATGCCGTTCGAGACCATGGGCTATAGCCCATCGCCATGGTCATAAATTATGAAAAACAAGGATTTGAAAAAAAGACGAAAATCACTCCGAGACCATGGGCTATAGCCCATGGTCTTGGAGTGATTTTCGTCTTTTTTTCAAATCCTCAAAAATGATGCAAAACGGCATGCTATAGTATGCCGTTCGAGACCATGGGCTATAGCCCATCGCCATGGTCATAAATGATGAAAAACGAGGATTTGAAAAAAAATACGAAAAAATGATGCAAAACGGCTTGCTATAGTATGCCGTTCGAGACCATGGGCTATAGCCCATCGCCATGGCCATAAATGATGAAAAACAAGGATTTGAAAAAAATATGAAAATGACTCCGAGACGATGGGCTATAGCCCATGGTCTCGGAGTGATTTTCGTCTTTTTTTCAAATCCTCAAAAATGATGCAAAACGGCATGCTATAGTATGCCGTTCGAGACCATGGGCTATATAGCCCATCGCCATGGTCATAAATGATGAAAAACGAGGATTTGAAAAAAAGACGAAAATGACTCCGAGACGATGGGCTATAGCCCATGGTCTCGGAGTGATTTTCGTCTTTTTTTCAAATCCTCAAAAATGATGCAAAACGGCATGCTATAGTATGCCGTTCGAGACCATGGGCTATAGCCCATCGCCATGGTCATAAATTATGAAAAACAAGGATTTGAAAAAAAGACGAAAATCACTCCGAGACCATGGGCTATAGCCCATGGTCTCGGAGTGATTTTCGTCTTTTTTTCAAATCCTCAAAAATGATGCAAAACGGCTTGCTATAGTATGCCGTTCGAGACCATGGGCTATAGCCCATCGCCATGGCCATAAATTATGAAAAACAAGGATTTGAAAAAAATATGAAAATGACTCCGAGACGATGGGCTATAGCCCATGGTCTCGGAGTGATTTTCGTCTTTTTTTCAAATCCTCAAAAATGATGCAAAACGGCATGCTATAGTATGCCGTTCGAGACCATGGGCTATAGCCCATCGCCATGGTCATAAATGATGAAAAACGAGGATTTGAAAAAAAAAAGAAAATGACTCCGAGACGATGGGCTATAGCCCATGGTCTCGGAGTGATTTTCGTCTTTTTTTCAAATCCTCAAAAATGATGCAAAACGGCATGCTATAGTATGCCGTTCGAGACCATGGGCTATAGCCCATCGCCATGGTCATAAATGATGAAAAATGAGGATTTGAAAAAAAGACGAAAATGACTCCGAGACGATGGGCTATAGCCCATGGTCTCGGAGTGATTTTCGTCTTTTTTTCAAATCCTCAAAAATGATGCAAAACGGCTTGCTATAGTATGCCGTTCGAGACCATGGGCTATAGCCCATCGCCATGGCCATAAATGATGAAAAACAAGGATTTGAAAAAAATATGAAAATGACTCCGAGACGATGGGCTATAGCCCATGGTCTCGGAGTGATTTTCGTCTTTTTTTCAAATCCTCAAAAATGATGCAAAACGGCATGCTATAGTATGCCGTTCGAGACCATGGGCTATAGCCCATCGCCATGGTCATAAATGATGAAAAACGAGGATTTGAAAAAAAGACGAAAATGACTCCGAGACGATGGGCTATAGCCCATGGTCTCGGAGTGATTTTCGTCTTTTTTTCAAATCCTCAAAAATGATGCAAAACGGCATGCTATAGTATGCCGTTCGAGACCATGGGCTATAGCCCATCGCCATGGTCATAAATGATGAAAAATAAGGATTTGAAAAAAGGACGAAAATGACTCCGAGACGATGGGCTATAGCCCATGGTCTCGGAGTGATTTTTGTCTTTTTTTCAAATCCTCAAAAATGATGCAAAACGGCTTGCTATAGTATGCCGTTCGAGACCATGGGCTATAGCCCATCGCCATGGCCATAAATGATGAAAAACAAGGATTTGAAAAAAATATGAAAATGACTCCGAGACGATGGGCTATAGCCCATGGTCTCGGAGTGATTTTCGTCTTTTTTTCAAATCCTCAAAAATGATGCAAAACGGCATGCTATAGTATGCCGTTCGAGACCATGGGCTATAGCCCATCGCCATGGTCATAAATGATGAAAAACGAGGATTTGAAAAAAAAGACGAAAATGACTCCGAGACGATGGGCTATAGCCCATGGTCTCGGAGTGATTTTCGTCTTTTTTTCAAATCCTCAAAAATGATGCAAAACGGCATGCTATAGTATGCCGTTCGAGACCATGGGCTATAGCCCATCGCCATGGTCATAAATTATGAAAAACAAGGATTTGAAAAAAAGACGAAAATCACTCCGAGACCATGGGCTATAGCCCATGGTCTCGGAGTGATTTTCGTCTTTTTTTCAAATCCTCAAAAATGATGCAAAACGGCTTGCTATAGTATGCCGTTCGAGACCATGGGCTATAGCCCATCGCCATGGCCATAAATGATGAAAAACAAGGATTTGAAAAAAATATGAAAATGACTCCGAGACGATGGGCTATAGCCCATGGTCTCGGAGTGATTTTCGTCTTTTTTTCAAATCCTCAAAAATGATGCAAAACGGCATGCTATAGTATGCCGTTCGAGACCATGGGCTATAGCCCATCGCCATGGTCATAAATGATGAAAAACGAGGATTTGAAAAAAAAGACGAAAATGACCCCGAGACGATGGGCTATAGCCCATGGTCTCGGAGTGATTTTCGTCTTTTTTTCAAATCCTCAAAAATGATGCAAAACGGCTTGCTATAGTATGCCGTTCGAGACCATGGGCTATAGCCCATCGCCATGGCCATAAATGATGAAAAACCAGGATTTGAAAAAAAGACGAAAATGACTCCGAGACGATGGGCTATAGCCCATGGTCTCGGAGTGATTTTCGTCTTTTTTTCAAATCCTCAAACATGATGCAAAACGGCATGCTATAGTATGCCGTTCGAGACCATGGGCTATAGCCCATCGCCATGGTCATAAATGATGAAAAACGAGGATTTGAAAAAAAGACGAAAATGACTCCGAGACGATGGGCTATAGCCCATGGTCTCGGAGTGATTTTCGTCTTTTTTTCAAATCCTCAAAAATGATGCAAAACGGCATGCTATAGTATGCCGTTCGAGACCATGGGCTATAGCCCATCGCCATGGTCATAAATGATGAAAAACGAGGATTTGAAAAAAAAGACGAAAATGACTCCGAGACGATGGGCTATAGCCCATGGTCTCGGAGTGATTTTCGTCTTTTTTTCAAATCCTCAAAAATGATGCAAAACGGCATGCTATAGTATGCCGTTCGAGACCATGGGCTATAGCCCATCGCCATGGTCATAAATTATGAAAAACAAGGATTTGAAAAAAAGACGAAAATCACTCCGAGACCATGGGCTATAGCCCATGGTCTCGGAGTGATTTTCGTCTTTTTTTCAAATCCTCAAAAATAATGCAAAACGGCATGCTATAGTATGCCGTTCGAGACCATGGGCTATAGCCCATCGCCATGGTCATAAATGATGAAAAACGAGGACTTGAAAAAAAATACGAAAATACCTCCGAGACGATGGGCTATAGCCCATGGTCTCGGAGTGATTTTCGTCTTTTTTTCAAATCCTCAAAAATGATGCAAAACGGCTTGCTATAGTATGCCGTTCGAGACCATGGGCTATAGCCCATCGCCATGGCCATAAATGATGAAAAACAAGGATTTGAAAAAAATATGAAAATGACTCCGAGAAGATGGGCTATAGCCCATGGTCTCGGAGTGATTTTCGTCTTTTTTTCAAATCCTCAAAAATAATGCAAAACGGCATGCTATAGTATGCCGTTCGAGACCATGGGCTATAGCCCATCGCCATGGTCATAAATGATGAAAAACGAGGACTTGAAAAAAAATACGAAAATACCTCCGAGACGATGGGCTATAGCCCATGGTCTCGGAGTGATTTTCGTCTTTTTTTCAAATCCTCAAAAATGATGCAAAACGGCTTGCTATAGTATGCCGTTCGAGACCATGGGCTATAGCCCATCGCCATGGCCATAAATGATGAAAAACAAGGATTTGAAAAAAATATGAAAATGACTCCGAGAAGATGGGCTATAGCCCATGGTCTCGGAGTGATTTTCGTCTTTTTTTCAAATCCTCAAAAATGATGCAAAACGGCATGCTATAGTATGCCGTTCGAGACCATGGGCTATAGCCCATCGCCATGTTCATAAATGATGAAAAACGAGGATTTGAAAAAAAGACGAAAATGACTACGAGACGATGGGCTATAGCCCATGGTCTCGGAGTGATTTTCGTCTTTTTTTCAAATCCTCAAAAATGATGCAAAACGGCATGCTATAGTATGCCGTTCGAGACCATGGGCTATAGCCCATCGCCATGGTCATAAATGATGAAAAACGAGGATTTGAAAAAAAAAAGAAAATGACTCCGAGACGATGGGCTATAGCCCATGGTCTCGGAGTGATTTTCGTCTTTTTTTCAAATCCTCAAAAATGATGCAAAACGGCATGCTATAGTATGCCGTTCGAGACCATGGGCTATAGCCCATCGCCATGGTCATAAATGATGAAAAATGAGGATTTGAAAAAAAGACGAAAATGACTCCGAGACGATGGGCTATAGCCCATGGTCTCGGAGTGATTTTCGTCTTTTTTTCAAATCCTCAAAAATGATGCAAAACGGCTTGCTATAGTATGCCGTTCGAGACCATGGGCTATAGCCCATCGCCATGGCCATAAATGATGAAAAACAAGGATTTGAAAAAAATATGAAAATGACTCCGAGACGATGGGCTATAGCCCATGGTCTCGGAGTGATTTTCGTCTTTTTTTCAAATCCTCAAAAATGATGCAAAACGGCATGCTATAGTATGCCGTTCGAGACCATGGGCTATAGCCCATCGCCATGGTCATAAATGATGAAAAATAAGGATTTGAAAAAAGGACGAAAATGACTCCGAGACGATGGGCTATAGCCCATGGTCTCGGAGTGATTTTTGTCTTTTTTTCAAATCCTCAAAAATGATGCAAAACGGCTTGCTATAGTATGCCGTTCGAGACCATGGGCTATAGCCCATCGCCATGGCCATAAATGATGAAAAACAAGGATTTGAAAAAAATATGAAAATGACTCCGAGACGATGGGCTATAGCCCATGGTCTCGGAGTGATTTTCGTCTTTTTTTCAAATCCTCAAAAATGATGCAAAACGGCATGCTATAGTATGCCGTTCGAGACCATGGGCTATAGCCCATCGCCATGGTCATAAATGATGAAAAACGAGGATTTGAAAAAAAAGACGAAAATGACTCCGAGACGATGGGCTATAGCCCATGGTCTCGGAGTGATTTTCGTCTTTTTTTCAAATCCTCAAAAATGATGCAAAACGGCATGCTATAGTATGCCGTTCGAGACCATGGGCTATAGCCCATCGCCATGGTCATAAATTATGAAAAACAAGGATTTGAAAAAAAGACGAAAATCACTCCGAGACCATGGGCTATAGCCCATGGTCTCGGAGTGATTTTCGTCTTTTTTTCAAATCCTCAAAAATGATGCAAAACGGCTTGCTATAGTATGCCGTTCGAGACCATGGGCTATAGCCCATCGCCATGGCCATAAATGATGAAAAACAAGGATTTGAAAAAAATATGAAAATGACTCCGAGACGATGGGCTATAGCCCATGGTCTCGGAGTGATTTTCGTCTTTTTTTCAAATCCTCAAAAATGATGCAAAACGGCATGCTATAGTATGCCGTTCGAGACCATGGGCTATAGCCCATCGCCATGGTCATAAATGATGAAAAACGAGGATTTGAAAAAAAAGACGAAAATGACCCCGAGACGATGGGCTATAGCCCATGGTCTCGGAGTGATTTTCGTCTTTTTTTCAAATCCTCAAAAATGATGCAAAACGGCTTGCTATAGTATGCCGTTCGAGACCATGGGCTATAGCCCATCGCCATGGCCATAAATGATGAAAAACCAGGATTTGAAAAAAAGACGAAAATGACTCCGAGACGATGGGCTATAGCCCATGGTCTCGGAGTGATTTTCGTCTTTTTTTCAAATCCTCAAACATGATGCAAAACGGCATGCTATAGTATGCCGTTCGAGACCATGGGCTATAGCCCATCGCCATGGTCATAAATGATGAAAAACGAGGATTTGAAAAAAAGACGAAAATGACTCCGAGACGATGGGCTATAGCCCATGGTCTCGGAGTGATTTTCGTCTTTTTTTCAAATCCTCAAAAATGATGCAAAACGGCATGCTATAGTATGCCGTTCGAGACCATGGGCTATAGCCCATCGCCATGGTCATAAATGATGAAAAACGAGGATTTGAAAAAAAAGACGAAAATGACTCCGAGACGATGGGCTATAGCCCATGGTCTCGGAGTGATTTTCGTCTTTTTTTCAAATCCTCAAAAATGATGCAAAACGGCATGCTATAGTATGCCGTTCGAGACCATGGGCTATAGCCCATCGCCATGGTCATAAATTATGAAAAACAAGGATTTGAAAAAAAGACGAAAATCACTCCGAGACCATGGGCTATAGCCCATGGTCTCGGAGTGATTTTCGTCTTTTTTTCAAATCCTCAAAAATAATGCAAAACGGCATGCTATAGTATGCCGTTCGAGACCATGGGCTATAGCCCATCGCCATGGTCATAAATGATGAAAAACGAGGACTTGAAAAAAAATACGAAAATACCTCCGAGACGATGGGCTATAGCCCATGGTCTCGGAGTGATTTTCGTCTTTTTTTCAAATCCTCAAAAATGATGCAAAACGGCTTGCTATAGTATGCCGTTCGAGACCATGGGCTATAGCCCATCGCCATGGCCATAAATGATGAAAAACAAGGATTTGAAAAAAATATGAAAATGACTCCGAGAAGATGGGCTATAGCCCATGGTCTCGGAGTGATTTTCGTCTTTTTTTCAAATCCTCAAAAATAATGCAAAACGGCATGCTATAGTATGCCGTTCGAGACCATGGGCTATAGCCCATCGCCATGGTCATAAATGATGAAAAACGAGGACTTGAAAAAAAATACGAAAATACCTCCGAGACGATGGGCTATAGCCCATGGTCTCGGAGTGATTTTCGTCTTTTTTTCAAATCCTCAAAAATGATGCAAAACGGCTTGCTATAGTATGCCGTTCGAGACCATGGGCTATAGCCCATCGCCATGGCCATAAATGATGAAAAACAAGGATTTGAAAAAAATATGAAAATGACTCCGAGAAGATGGGCTATAGCCCATGGTCTCGGAGTGATTTTCGTCTTTTTTTCAAATCCTCAAAAATGATGCAAAACGGCATGCTATAGTATGCCGTTCGAGACCATGGGCTATAGCCCATCGCCATGTTCATAAATGATGAAAAACGAGGATTTGAAAAAAAGACGAAAATGACTACGAGACGATGGGCTATAGCCCATGGTCTCGGAGTGATTTTCGTCTTTTTTTCAAATCCTCAAAAATGATGCAAAACGGCTTGCTATAGTATGCCGTTCGAGACCATGGGCTATAGCCCATCGCCATGGCCATAAATGATGAAAAACAAGGATTTGAAAAAAATATGAAAATGACTCCGAGACGATGGGCTATAGCCCATGGTCTCGGAGTGATTTTCGTCTTTTTTTCAAATCCTCAAAAATGATGCAAAACGGCATGCTATAGTATGCCGTTCGAGACCATGGGCTATAGCCCATCGCCATGGTCATAAATGATGAAAAACGAGGATTTGAAAAAAAAAGACGAAAATGACCCCGAGACGATGGGCTATAGCCCATGGTCTCGGAGTGATTTTCGTCTTTTTTTCAAATCCTCAAAAATGATGCAAAACGGCTTGCTATAGTATGCCGTTCGAGACCATGGGCTATAGCCCATCGCCATGGCCATAAATGATGAAAAACCAGGATTTGAAAAAAAGACGAAAATGACTCCGAGACGATGGGCTATAGCCCATGGTCTCGGAGTGATTTTCGTCTTTTTTTCAAATCCTCAAAAATGATGCAAAACGGCATGCTATAGTATGCCGTTCGAGACCATGGGCTATAGCCCATCGCCATGGTCATAAATGATGAAAAACGAGGATTTGAAAAAAAAGACGAAAATGACTCCGAGACGATGGGCTATAGCCCATGGTCTCGGATTGATTTTCGTCTTTTTTTCAAATCCTCAAAAATGATGCAAAACGGCATGCTATAGTATGCCGTTCGAGACCATGGGCTATAGCCCATCGCCATGGTCATAAATTATGAAAAACAAGGATTTGAAAAAAAGACGAAAATCACTCCGAGACCATGGGCTATAGCCCATGGTCTCGGAGTGATTTTCGTCTTTTTTTCAAATCCTTGTTTTTCATAATTTATGAAAAAAAGACGAAAATCACTCCGAGACCATGGGCTATAGCCCATGGTCTCGGAGTGATTTTCGTCTTTTTTTCAAATCCTCAAAAATAATGCAAAACGGCATGCTATAGTATGCCGTTCGAGACCATGGGCTATAGCCCATCGCCATGGTCATAAATGATGAAAAACGAGGACTTGAAAAAAAATACGAAAATACCTCCGAGACGATGGGCTATAGCCCATGGTCTCGGAGTGATTTTCGTCTTTTTTTCAAATCCTCAAAAATGATGCAAAACGGCTTGCTATAGTATGCCGTTCGAGACCATGGGCTATAGCCCATCGCCATGGCCATAAATGATGAAAAACAAGGATTTGAAAAAAATATGAAAATGACTCCGAGACGATGGGCTATAGCCCATGGTCTCGGAGTGATTTTCGTCTTTTTTTCAAATCCTCAAAAATGATGCAAAACGGCATGCTATAGTATGCCGTTCGAGACCATGGGCTATAGCCCATCACCATGGTCATAAATGATGAAAAACGAGGATTTGAAAAAAAAAAGAAAATGACTCCGAGACGATGGGCTATAGCCCATGGTCTCGGAGTGATTTTCGTCTTTTTTTCAAATCCTCAAAAATGATGCAAAACGGCATGCTATAGTATGCCGTTCGAGACCATGGGCTATAGCCCATCGCCATGGTCATAAATGATGAAAAATGAGGATTTGAAAAAAAGACGAAAATGACTCCGAGACGATGGGCTATAGCCCATGGTCTCGGAGTGATTTTCGTCTTTTTTTCAAATCCTCAAAAATGATGCAAAACGGCTTGCTATAGTATGCCGTTCGAGACCATGGGCTATAGCCCATCGCCATGGCCATAAATGATGAAAAACAAGGATTTGAAAAAAATATGAAAATGACTCCGAGACGATGGGCTATAGCCCATGGTCTCGGAGTGATTTTCGTCTTTTTTTCAAATCCTCAAAAATGATGCAAAACGGCATGCTATAGTATGCCGTTCGAGACCATGGGCTATAGCCCATCGCCATGGTCATAAATGATGAAAAATGAGGATTTGAAAAAAAGACGAAAATGACTCCGAGACGATGGGCTATAGCCCATGGTCTCGGAGTGATTTTCGTCTTTTTTTCAAATCCTCAAAAATGATGCAAAACGGCTTGCTATAGTATGCCGTTCGAGACCATGGGCTATAGCCCATCGCCATGGTCATAAATTATGAAAAACAAGGATTTGAAAAAAAGACGAAAATCACTCCGAGACCATGGGCTATAGCCCATGGTCTTGGAGTGATTTTCGTCTTTTTTTCAAATCCTCAAAAATGATGCAAAACGGCATGCTATAGTATGCCGTTCGAGACCATGGGCTATAGCCCATCGCCATGGTCATAAATGATGAAAAACGAGGATTTGAAAAAAAATACGAAAAAATGATGCAAAACGGCTTGCTATAGTATGCCGTTCGAGACCATGGGCTATAGCCCATCGCCATGGCCATAAATGATGAAAAACAAGGATTTGAAAAAAATATGAAAATGACTCCGAGACGATGGGCTATAGCCCATGGTCTCGGAGTGATTTTCGTCTTTTTTTCAAATCCTCAAAAATGATGCAAAACGGCATGCTATAGTATGCCGTTCGAGACCATGGGCTATATAGCCCATCGCCATGGTCATAAATGATGAAAAACGAGGATTTGAAAAAAAGACGAAAATGACTCCGAGACGATGGGCTATAGCCCATGGTCTCGGAGTGATTTTCGTCTTTTTTTCAAATCCTCAAAAATGATGCAAAACGGCATGCTATAGTATGCCGTTCGAGACCATGGGCTATAGCCCATCGCCATGGTCATAAATTATGAAAAACAAGGATTTGAAAAAAAGACGAAAATCACTCCGAGACCATGGGCTATAGCCCATGGTCTCGGAGTGATTTTCGTCTTTTTTTCAAATCCTCAAAAATAATGCAAAACGGCATGCTATAGTATGCCGTTCGAGACCATGGGCTATAGCCCATCGCCATGGTCATAAATGATGAAAAACGAGGATTTGAAAAAAAATACGAAAATAACTCCGAGACGATGGGCTATAGCCCATGGTCTCGGAGTGATTTTCGTCTTTTTTTCAAATCCTCAAAAATGATGCAAAACGGCTTGCTATAGTATGCCGTTCGAGACCATGGGCTATAGCCCATCGCCATGGCCATAAATTATGAAAAACAAGGATTTGAAAAAAATATGAAAATGACTCCGAGACGATGGGCTATAGCCCATGGTCTCGGAGTGATTTTCGTCTTTTTTTCAAATCCTCAAAAATGATGCAAAACGGCATGCTATAGTATGCCGTTCGAGACCATGGGCTATAGCCCATCGCCATGGTCATAAATGATGAAAAACGAGGATTTGAAAAAAAAAAAAAATGACTCCGAGACGATGGGCTATAGCCCATGGTCTCGGAGTGATTTTCGTCTTTTTTTCAAATCCTCAAAAATGATGCAAAACGGCATGCTATAGTATGCCGTTCGAGACCATGGGCTATAGCCCATCGCCATGGTCATAAATGATGAAAAATGAGGATTTGAAAAAAAGACGAAAATGACTCCGAGACGATGGGCTATAGCCCATGGTCTCGGAGTGATTTTCGTCTTTTTTTCAAATCCTCAAAAATGATGCAAAACGGCTTGCTATAGTATGCCGTTCGAGACCATGGGCTATAGCCCATCGCCATGGCCATAAATGATGAAAAACAAGGATTTCAAAAAAATATGAAAATGACTCCGAGACGATGGGCTATAGCCCATGGTCTCGGAGTGATTTTCGTCTTTTTTTCAAATCCTCAAAAATGATGCAAAACGGCATGCTATAGTATGCCGTTCGAGACCATGGGCTATAGCCCATCGCCATGGTCATAAATGATGAAAAACGAGGATTTGAAAAAAAGACGAAAATGACTCCGAGACGATGGGCTATAGCCCATGGTCTCGGAGTGATTTTCGTCTTTTTTTCAAATCCTCAAAAATGATGCAAAACGGCATGCTATAGTATGCCGTTCGAGACCATGGGCTATAGCCCATCGCCATGGTCATAAATGATGAAAAATAAGGATTTGAAAAAAGGACGAAAATGACTCCGAGACGATGGGCTATAGCCCATGGTCTCGGAGTGATTTTTGTCTTTTTTTCAAATCCTCAAAAATGATGCAAAACGGCTTGCTATAGTATGCCGTTCGAGACCATGGGCTATAGCCCATCGCCATGGCCATAAATGATGAAAAACAAGGATTTGAAAAAAATATGAAAATGACTCCGAGACGATGGGCTATAGCCCATGGTCTCGGAGTGATTTTCGTCTTTTTTTCAAATCCTCAAAAATGATGCAAAACGGCATGCTATAGTATGCCGTTCGAGACCATGGGCTATAGCCCATCGCCATGGTCATAAATGATGAAAAACGAGGATTTGAAAAAAAAGACGAAAATGACTCCGAGACGATGGGCTATAGCCCATGGTCTCGGAGTGATTTTCGTCTTTTTTTCAAATCCTCAAAAATGATGCAAAACGGCATGCTATAGTATGCCGTTCGAGACCATGGGCTATAGCCCATCGCCATGGTCATAAATTATGAAAAACAAGGATTTGAAAAAAAGACGAAAATCACTCCGAGACCATGGGCTATAGCCCATGGTCTCGGAGTGATTTTCGTCTTTTTTTCAAATCCTCAAAAATGATGCAAAACGGCTTGCTATAGTATGCCGTTCGAGACCATGGGCTATAGCCCATCGCCATGGCCATAAATGATGAAAAACAAGGATTTGAAAAAAATATGAAAATGACTCCGAGACGATGGGCTATAGCCCATGGTCTCGGAGTGATTTTCGTCTTTTTTTCAAATCCTCAAAAATGATGCAAAACGGCATGCTATAGTATGCCGTTCGAGACCATGGGCTATAGCCCATCGCCATGGTCATAAATGATGAAAAACGAGGATTTGAAAAAAAGACGAAAATGACTCCGAGACGATGGGCTATAGCCCATGGTCTCGGAGTGATTTTCGTCTTTTTTTCAAATCCTCAAAAATGATGCAAAACGGCATGCTATAGTATGCCGTTCGAGACCATGGGCTATAGCCCATCGCCATGGTCATAAATTATGAAAAACAAGGATTTGAAAAAAAGACGAAAATCACTCCGAGACCATGGGCTATAGCCCATGGTCTCGGAGTGATTTTCGTCTTTTTTTCAAATCCTCAAAAATGATGCAAAACGGCTTGCTATAGTATGCCGTTCGAGACCATGGGCTATAGCCCATCGCCATGGCCATAAATGATGAAAAACAAGGATTTGAAAAAAATATGAAAATGACTCCGAGACGATGGGCTATAGCCCATGGTCTCGGAGTGATTTTCGTCTTTTTTTCAAATCCTCAAAAATGATGCAAAACGGCATGCTATAGTATGCCGTTCGAGACCATGGGCTATAGCCCATCGCCATGGTCATAAATGATGAAAAACGAGGATTTGAAAAAAAAGACGAAAATGACCCCGAGACGATGGGCTATAGCCCATGGTCTCGGAGTGATTTTCGTCTTTTTTTCAAATCCTCAAACATGATGCAAAACGGCATGCTATAGTATGCCGTTCGAGACCATGGGCTATAGCCCATCGCCATGGTCATAAATGATGAAAAACGAGGATTTGAAAAAAAGACGAAAATGACTCCGAGACGATGGGCTATAGCCCATGGTCTCGGAGTGATTTTCGTCTTTTTTTCAAATCCTCAAAAATGATGCAAAACGGCATGCTATAGTATGCCGTTCGAGACCATGGGCTATAGCCCATCGCCATGGTCATAAATGATGAAAAACGAGGATTTGAAAAAAAAGACGAAAATGACTCCGAGACGATGGGCTATAGCCCATGGTCTCGGAGTGATTTTCGTCTTTTTTTCAAATCCTCAAAAATGATGCAAAACGGCATGCTATAGTATGCCGTTCGAGACCATGGGCTATAGCCCATCGCCATGGTCATAAATTATGAAAAACAAGGATTTGAAAAAAAGACGAAAATCACTCCGAGACCATGGGCTATAGCCCATGGTCTCGGAGTGATTTTCGTCTTTTTTTCAAATCCTCAAAAATAATGCAAAACGGCATGCTATAGTATGCCGTTCGAGACCATGGGCTATAGCCCATCGCCATGGTCATAAATGATGAAAAACGAGGACTTGAAAAAAAATACGAAAATACCTCCGAGACGATGGGCTATAGCCCATGGTCTCGGAGTGATTTTCGTCTTTTTTTCAAATCCTCAAAAATGATGCAAAACGGCTTGCTATAGTATGCCGTTCGAGACCATGGGCTATAGCCCATCGCCATGGCCATAAATGATGAAAAACAAGGATTTGAAAAAAATATGAAAATGACTCCGAGAAGATGGGCTATAGCCCATGGTCTCGGAGTGATTTTCGTCTTTTTTTCAAATCCTCAAAAATGATGCAAAACGGCATGCTATAGTATGCCGTTCGAGACCATGGGCTATAGCCCATCGCCATGGTCATAAATGATGAAAAACGAGGATTTGAAAAAAAGACGAAAATGACTACGAGACGATGGGCTATAGCCCATGGTCTCGGAGTGATTTTCGTCTTTTTTTCAAATCCTCAAAAATGATGCAAAACGGCTTGCTATAGTATGCCGTTCGAGACCATGGGCTATAGCCCATCGCCATGGCCATAAATGATGAAAAACAAGGATTTGAAAAAAATATGAAAATGACTCCGAGACGATGGGCTATAGCCCATGGTCTCGGAGTGATTTTCGTCTTTTTTTCAAATCCTCAAAAATGATGCAAAACGGCATGCTATAGTATGCCGTTCGAGACCATGGGCTATAGCCCATCGCCATGGTCATAAATGATGAAAAACGAGGATTTGAAAAAAAGACGAAAATGACTCCGAGACGATGGGCTATAGCCCATGGTCTCGGAGTGATTTTCGTCTTTTTTTCAAATCCTCAAAAATGATGCAAAACGGCATGCTATAGTATGCCGTTCGAGACCATGGGCTATAGCCCATCGCCATGGTCATAAATGATGAAAAATAAGGATTTGAAAAAAAGACGAAAATGACTCCGAGACGATGGGCTATAGCCCATGGTCTCGGAGTGATTTTTGTCTTTTTTTCAAATCCTCAAAAATGATGCAAAACGGCTTGCTATAGTATGCCGTTCGAGACCATGGGCTATAGCCCATCGCCATGGCCATAAATGATGAAAAACAAGGATTTGAAAAAAATATGAAAATGACTCCGAGACGATGGGCTATAGCCCATGGTCTCGGAGTGATTTTCGTCTTTTTTTCAAATCCTCAAAAATGATGCAAAACGGCATGCTATAGTATGCCGTTCGAGACCATGGGCTATAGCCCATCGCCATGGTCATAAATGATGAAAAACGAGGATTTGAAAAAAAAGACGAAAATGACTCCGAGACGATGGGCTATAGCCCATGGTCTCGGAGTGATTTTCGTCTTTTTTTCAAATCCTCAAAAATGATGCAAAACGGCATGCTATAGTATGCCGTTCGAGACCATGGGCTATAGCCCATCGCCATGGTCATAAATTATGAAAAACAAGGATTTGAAAAAAAGACGAAAATCACTCCGAGACCATGGGCTATAGCCCATGGTCTCGGAGTGATTTTCGTCTTTTTTTCAAATCCTCAAAAATGATGCAAAACGGCTTGCTATAGTATGCCGTTCGAGACCATGGGCTATAGCCCATCGCCATGGCCATAAATGATGAAAAACAAGGATTTGAAAAAAATATGAAAATGACTCCGAGACGATGGGCTATAGCCCATGGTCTCGGAGTGATTTTCGTCTTTTTTTCAAATCCTCAAAAATGATGCAAAACGGCATGCTATAGTATGCCGTTCGAGACCATGGGCTATAGCCCATCGCCATGGTCATAAATGATGAAAAACGAGGATTTGAAAAAAAGACGAAAATGACTCCGAGACGATGGGCTATAGCCCATGGTCTCGGAGTGATTTTTGTCTTTTTTTCAAATCCTCAAAAATGATGCAAAACGGCTTGCTATAGTATGCCGTTCGAGACCATGGGCTATAGCCCATCGCCATGGCCATAAATGATGAAAAACAAGGATTTGAAAAAAATATGAAAATGACTCCGAGACGATGGGCTATAGCCCATGGTCTCGGAGTGATTTTCGTCTTTTTTTCAAATCCTCAAAAATGATGCAAAACGGCATGCTATAGTATGCCGTTCGAGACCATGGGCTATAGCCCATCGCCATGGTCATAAATGATGAAAAACGAGGATTTGAAAAAAAAGACGAAAATGACCCCGAGACGATGGGCTATAGCCCATGGTCTCGGAGTGATTTTCGTCTTTTTTTCAAATCCTCAAAAATGATGCAAAACGGCTTGCTATAGTATGCCGTTCGAGACCATGGGCTATAGCCCATCGCCATGGCCATAAATGATGAAAAACCAGGATTTGAAAAAAAGACGAAAATGACTCCGAGACGATGGGCTATAGCCCATGGTCTCGGAGTGATTTTCGTCTTTTTTTCAAATCCTCAAACATGATGCAAAACGGCATGCTATAGTATGCCGTTCGAGACCATGGGCTATAGCCCATCGCCATGGTCATAAATGATGAAAAACGAGGATTTGAAAAAAAGACGAAAATGACTCCGAGACGATGGGCTATAGCCCATGGTCTCGGAGTGATTTTCGTCTTTTTTTCAAATCCTCAAAAATGATGCAAAACGGCATGCTATAGTATGCCGTTCGAGACCATGGGCTATAGCCCATCGCCATGGTCATAAATGATGAAAAACGAGGATTTGAAAAAAAAGACGAAAATGACTCCGAGACGATGGGCTATAGCCCATGGTCTCGGAGTGATTTTCGTCTTTTTTTCAAATCCTCAAAAATGATGCAAAACGGCATGCTATAGTATGCCGTTCGAGACCATGGGCTATAGCCCATCGCCATGGTCATAAATTATGAAAAACAAGGATTTGAAAAAAAGACGAAAATCACTCCGAGACCATGGGCTATAGCCCATGGTCTCGGAGTGATTTTCGTCTTTTTTTCAAATCCTCAAAAATAATGCAAAACGGCATGCTATAGTATGCCGTTCGAGACCATGGGCTATAGCCCATCGCCATGGTCATAAATGATGAAAAACGAGGACTTGAAAAAAAATACGAAAATACCTCAGAGACGATGGGCTATAGCCCATGGTCTCGGAGTGATTTTCGTCTTTTTTTCAAATCCTCAAAAATGATGCAAAACGGCTTGCTATAGTATGCCGTTCGAGACCATGGGCTATAGCCCATCGCCATGGCCATAAATGATGAAAAACAAGGATTTGAAAAAAATATGAAAATGACTCCGAGAAGATGGGCTATAGCCCATGGTCTCGGAGTGATTTTCGTCTTTTTTTCAAATCCTCAAAAATAATGCAAAACGGCATGCTATAGTATGCCGTTCGAGACCATGGGCTATAGCCCATCGCCATGGTCATAAATGATGAAAAACGAGGACTTTAAAAAAAATACGAAAATACCTCCGAGACGATGGGCTATAGCCCATGGTCTCGGAGTGATTTTCGTCTTTTTTTCAAATCCTCAAAAATGATGCAAAACGGCTTGCTATAGTATGCCGTTCGAGACCATGGGCTATAGCCCATCGCCATGGCAATAAATGATGAAAAACAAGGATTTGAAAAAAATATGAAAATGACTCCGAGACGATGGGCTATAGCCCATGGTCTCGGAGTGATTTTCGTCTTTTTTTCAAATCCTCAAAAATGATGCAAAACGGCATGCTTAAGTATGCCGTTCGAGACCATGGGCTATAGCCCATCGCCATGGTCATAAATGATGAAAAACGAGGATTTGAAAAAAAAAGACGAAAATGACCCCGAGACGATGGGCTATAGCCCATGGTCTCGGAGTGATTTTCGTCTTTTTTTCAAATCCTCAAAAATGATGCAAAACGGCTTGCTATAGTATGCCGTTCGAGACCATGGGCTATAGCCCATCGCCATGGCCATAAATGATGAAAAACCAGGATTTGAAAAAAAGACGAAAATGACTCCGAGACGATGGGCTATAGCCCATGGTCTCGGAGTGATTTTCGTCTTTTTTTCAAATCCTCAAAAATGATGCAAAACGGCATGCTATAGTATGCCGTTCGAGACCATGGGCTATAGCCCATCGCCATGGTCATAAATGATGAAAAACGAGGATTTGAAAAAAAAGACGAAAATGACTCCGAGACGATGGGCTATAGCCCATGGTCTCGGATTGATTTTCGTCTTTTTTTCAAATCCTCAAAAATGATGCAAAACGGCATGCTATAGTATGCCGTTCGAGACCATGGGCTATAGCCCATCGCCATGGTCATAAATTATGAAAAACAAGGATTTGAAAAAAAGACGAAAATCACTCCGAGACCATGGGCTATAGCCCATGGTCTCGGAGTGATTTTCGTCTTTTTTTCAAATCCTTGTTTTTCATAATTTATGAAAAAAAGACGAAAATCACTCCGAGACCATGGGCTATAGCCCATGGTCTCGGAGTGATTTTCGTCTTTTTTTCAAATCCTCAAAAATAATGCAAAACGGCATGCTATAGTATGCCGTTCGAGACCATGGGCTATAGCCCATCGCCATGGTCATAAATGATGAAAAACGAGGACTTGAAAAAAAATACGAAAATACCTCCGAGACGATGGGCTATAGCCCATGGTCTCGGAGTGATTTTCGTCTTTTTTTCAAATCCTCAAAAATGATGCAAAACGGCTTGCTATAGTATGCCGTTCGAGACCATGGGCTATAGCCCATCGCCATGGCCATAAATGATGAAAAACAAGGATTTGAAAAAAATATGAAAATGACTCCGAGACGATGGGCTATAGCCCATGGTCTCGGAGTGATTTTCGTCTTTTTTTCAAATCCTCAAAAATGATGCAAAACGGCATGCTATAGTATGCCGTTCGAGACCATGGGCTATAGCCCATCACCATGGTCATAAATGATGAAAAACGAGGATTTGAAAAAAAAAAGAAAATGACTCCGAGACGATGGGCTATAGCCCATGGTCTCGGAGTGATTTTCGTCTTTTTTTCAAATCCTCAAAAATGATGCAAAACGGCATGCTATAGTATGCCGTTCGAGACCATGGGCTATAGCCCATCGCCATGGTCATAAATGATGAAAAATGAGGATTTGAAAAAAAGACGAAAATGACTCCGAGACGATGGGCTATAGCCCATGGTCTCGGAGTGATTTTCGTCTTTTTTTCAAATCCTCAAAAATGATGCAAAACGGCATGCTATAGTATGCCGTTCGAGACCATGGGCTATAGCCCATCGCCATGGTCATAAATGATGAAAAACGAGGATTTGAAAAAAAAGACGAAAATGACTCCGAGACGATGGGCTATAGCCCATGGTCTCGGATTGATTTTCGTCTTTTTTTCAAATCCTCAAAAATGATGCAAAACGGCATGCTATAGTATGCCGTTCGAGACCATGGGCTATAGCCCATCGCCATGGTCATAAATTATGAAAAACAAGGATTTGAAAAAAAGACGAAAATCACTCCGAGACCATGGGCTAGCCCATGGTCTCGGAGTGATTTTCGTCTTTTTTTCAAATCCTTGTTTTTCATAATTTATGAAAAAAAGACGAAAATCACTCCGAGACCATGGGCTATAGCCCATGGTCTCGGAGTGATTTTCGTCTTTTTTTCAAATCCTCAAAAATAATGCAAAACGGCATGCTATAGTATGCCGTTCGAGACCATGGGCTATAGCCCATCGCCATGGTCATAAATGATGAAAAACGAGGACTTGAAAAAAAATACGAAAATACCTCCGAGACGATGGGCTATAGCCCATGGTCTCGGAGTGATTTTCGTCTTTTTTTCAAATCCTCAAAAATGATGCAAAACGGCTTGCTATAGTATGCCGTTCGAGACCATGGGCTATAGCCCATCGCCATGGCCATAAATGATGAAAAACAAGGATTTGAAAAAAATATGAAAATGACTCCGAGAAGATGGGCTATAGCCCATGGTCTCGGAGTGATTTTCGTCTTTTTTTCAAATCCTCAAAAATAATGCAAAACTGCATGCTATAGTATGCCGTTCGAGACCATGGGCTATAGCCCATCGCCATGGTCATAAATGATGAAAAACGAGGACTTTAAAAAAAATACGAAAATACCTCCGAGACGATGGGCTATAGCCCATGGTCTCGGAGTGATTTTCGTCTTTTTTTCAAATCCTCAAAAATGATGCAAAACGGCTTGCTATAGTATGCCGTTCGAGACCATGGGCTATAGCCCATCGCCATGGCAATAAATGATGAAAAACAAGGATTTGAAAAAAATATGAAAATGACTCCGAGACGATGGGCTATAGCCCATGGTCTCGGAGTGATTTTCGTCTTTTTTTCAAATCCTCAAAAATGATGCAAAACGGCATGCTTAAGTATGCCGTTCGAGACCATGGGCTATAGCCCATCGCCATGGTCATAAATGATGAAAAACGAGGATTTGAAAAAAAAAGACGAAAATGACCCCGAGACGATGGGCTATAGCCCATGGTCTCGGAGTGATTTTCGTCTTTTTTTCAAATCCTCAAAAATGATGCAAAACGGCTTGCTATAGTATGCCGTTCGAGACCATGGGCTATAGCCCATCGCCATGGCCATAAATGATGAAAAACCAGGATTTGAAAAAAAGACGAAAATGACTCCGAGACGATGGGCTATAGCCCATGGTCTCGGAGTGATTTTCGTCTTTTTTTCAAATCCTCAAAAATGATGCAAAACGGCATGCTATAGTATGCCGTTCGAGACCATGGGCTATAGCCCATCGCCATGGTCATAAATGATGAAAAACGAGGATTTGAAAAAAAAGACGAAAATGACTCCGAGACGATGGGCTATAGCCCATGGTCTCGGATTGATTTTCGTCTTTTTTTCAAATCCTCAAAAATGATGCAAAACGGCATGCTATAGTATGCCGTTCGAGACCATGGGCTATAGCCCATCGCCATGGTCATAAATTATGAAAAACAAGGATTTGAAAAAAAGACGAAAATCACTCCGAGACCATGGGCTATAGCCCATGGTCTCGGAGTGATTTTCGTCTTTTTTTCAAATCCTTGTTTTTCATAATTTATGAAAAAAAGACGAAAATCACTCCGAGACCATGGGCTATAGCCCATGGTCTCGGAGTGATTTTCGTCTTTTTTTCAAATCCTCAAAAATAATGCAAAACGGCATGCTATAGTATGCCGTTCGAGACCATGGGCTATAGCCCATCGCCATGGTCATAAATGATGAAAAACGAGGACTTGAAAAAAAATACGAAAATACCTCCGAGACGATGGGCTATAGCCCATGGTCTCGGAGTGATTTTCGTCTTTTTTTCAAATCCTCAAAAATGATGCAAAACGGCTTGCTATAGTATGCCGTTCGAGACCATGGGCTATAGCCCATCGCCATGGCCATAAATGATGAAAAACAAGGATTTGAAAAAAATATGAAAATGACTCCGAGACGATGGGCTATAGCCCATGGTCTCGGAGTGATTTTCGTCTTTTTTTCAAATCCTCAAAAATGATGCAAAACGGCATGCTATAGTATGCCGTTCGAGACCATGGGCTATAGCCCATCACCATGGTCATAAATGATGAAAAACGAGGATTTGAAAAAAAAAAGAAAATGACTCCGAGACGATGGGCTATAGCCCATGGTCTCGGAGTGATTTTCGTCTTTTTTTCAAATCCTCAAAAATGATGCAAAACGGCATGCTATAGTATGCCGTTCGAGACCATGGGCTATAGCCCATCGCCATGGTCATAAATGATGAAAAATGAGGATTTGAAAAAAAGACGAAAATGACTCCGAGACGATGGGCTATAGCCCATGGTCTCGGAGTGATTTTCGTCTTTTTTTCAAATCCTCAAAAATGATGCAAAACGGCATGCTATAGTATGCCGTTCGAGACCATGGGCTATAGCCCATCGCCATGGTCATAAATGATGAAAAACGAGGATTTGAAAAAAAAGACGAAAATGACTCCGAGACGATGGGCTATAGCCCATGGTCTCGGATTGATTTTCGTCTTTTTTTCAAATCCTCAAAAATGATGCAAAACGGCATGCTATAGTATGCCGTTCGAGACCATGGGCTATAGCCCATCGCCATGGTCATAAATTATGAAAAACAAGGATTTGAAAAAAAGACGAAAATCACTCCGAGACCATGGGCTAGCCCATGGTCTCGGAGTGATTTTCGTCTTTTTTTCAAATCCTTGTTTTTCATAATTTATGAAAAAAAGACGAAAATCACTCCGAGACCATGGGCTATAGCCCATGGTCTCGGAGTGATTTTCGTCTTTTTTTCAAATCCTCAAAAATAATGCAAAACGGCATGCTATAGTATGCCGTTCGAGACCATGGGCTATAGCCCATCGCCATGGTCATAAATGATGAAAAACGAGGACTTGAAAAAAAATACGAAAATACCTCCGAGACGATGGGCTATAGCCCATGGTCTCGGAGTGATTTTCGTCTTTTTTTCAAATCCTCAAAAATGATGCAAAACGGCTTGCTATAGTATGCCGTTCGAGACCATGGGCTATAGCCCATCGCCATGGCCATAAATGATGAAAAACAAGGATTTGAAAAAAATATGAAAATGACTCCGAGACGATGGGCTATAGCCCATGGTCTCGGAGTGATTTTCGTCTTTTTTTCAAATCCTCAAAAATGATGCAAAACGGCATGCTATAGTATGCCGTTCGAGACCATGGGCTATAGCCCATCACCATGGTCATAAATGATGAAAAACGAGGATTTGAAAAAAAAAAGAAAATGACTCCGAGACGATGGGCTATAGCCCATGGTCTCGGAGTGATTTTCGTCTTTTTTTCAAATCCTCAAAAATGATGCAAAACGGCATGCTATAGTATGCCGTTCGAGACCATGGGCTATAGCCCATCGCCATGGTCATAAATGATGAAAAATGAGGATTTGAAAAAAAGACGAAAATGACTCCGAGACGATGGGCTATAGCCCATGGTCTCGGAGTGATTTTCGTCTTTTTTTCAAATCCTCAAAAATGATGCAAAACGGCTTGCTATAGTATGCCGTTCGAGACCATGGGCTATAGCCCATCGCCATGGCCATAAATGATGAAAAACAAGGATTTGAAAAAAATATGAAAATGACTCCGAGACGATGGGCTATAGCCCATGGTCTCGGAGTGATTTTCGTCTTTTTTTCAAATCCTCAAAAATGATGCAAAACGGCATGCTATAGTATGCCGTTCGAGACCATGGGCTATAGCCCATCGCCATGGTCATAAATGATGAAAAATGAGGATTTGAAAAAAAGACGAAAATGACTCCGAGACGATGGGCTATAGCCCATGGTCTCGGAGTGATTTTCGTATTTTTTTCAAATCCTCAAAAATGATGCAAAACGGCTTGCTATATTATGCCGTTCGAGACCATGGGCTATAGCCCATCGCCATGGTCATAAATTATGAAAAACAAGGATTTGAAAAAAAGACGAAAATCACTCCGAGACCATGGGCTATAGCCCATGGTCTTGGAGTGATTTTCGTCTTTTTTTCAAATCCTCAAAAATGATGCAAAACGGCATGCTATAGTATGCCGTTCGAGACCATGGGCTATAGCCCATCGCCATGGTCATAAATGATGAAAAACGAGGATTTGAAAAAAAATACGAAAAAATGATGCAAAACGGCTTGCTATAGTATGCCGTTCGAGACCATGGGCTATAGCCCATCGCCATGGCCATAAATGATGAAAAACAAGGATTTGAAAAAAATATGAAAATGACTCCGAGACGATGGGCTATAGCCCATGGTCTCGGAGTGATTTTCGTCTTTTTTTCAAATCCTCAAAAATGATGCAAAACGGCATGCTATAGTATGCCGTTCGAGACCATGGGCTATATAGCCCATCGCCATGGTCATAAATGATGAAAAACGAGGATTTGAAAAAAAGACGAAAATGACTCCGAGACGATGGGCTATAGCCCATGGTCTCGGAGTGATTTTCGTCTTTTTTTCAAATCCTCAAAAATGATGCAAAACGGCATGCTATAGTATGCCGTTCGAGACCATGGGCTATAGCCCATCGCCATGGTAATAAATTATGAAAAACAAGGATTTGAAAAAAAGACGAAAATCACTCCGAGACCATGGGCTATAGCCCATGGTCTCGGAGTGATTTTCGTCTTTTTTTCAAATCCTCAAAAATAATGCAAAACGGCATGCTATAGTATGCCGTTCGAGACCATGGGCTATAGCCCATCGCCATGGTCATAAATGATGAAAAATGAGGATTTGAAAAAAAGACGAAAATGACTCCGAGACGATGGGCTATAGCCCATGGTCTCGGAGTGATTTTCGTCTTTTTTTCAAATCCTCAAAAATGATGCAAAACGGCTTGCTATAGTATGCCGTTCGAGACCATGGGCTATAGCCCATCGCCATGGCCATAAATGATGAAAAACAAGGATTTGAAAAAAATATGAAAATGACTCCGAGACGATGGGCTATAGCCCATGGTCTCGGAGTGATTTTCGTCTTTTTTTCAAATCCTCAAAAATGATGCAAAACGGCATGCTATAGTATGCCGTTCGAGACCATGGGCTATAGCCCATCGCCATGGTCATAAATGATGAAAAACGAGGATTTGAAAAAAAGACGAAAATGACTCCGAGACGATGGGCTATAGCCCATGGTCTCGGAGTGATTTTCGTCTTTTTTTCAAATCCTCAAAAATGATGCAAAACGGCATGCTATAGTATGCCGTTCGAGACCATGGGCTATAGCCCATCGCCATGGTCATAAATGATGAAAAATAAGGATTTGAAAAAAGGACGAAAATGACTCCGAGACGATGGGCTATAGCCCATGGTCTCGGAGTGATTTTTGTCTTTTTTTCAAATCCTCAAAAATGATGCAAAACGGCTTGCTATAGTATGCCGTTCGAGACCATGGGCTATAGCCCATCGCCATGGCCATAAATGATGAAAAACAAGGATTTGAAAAAAATATGAAAATGACTCCGAGACGATGGGCTATAGCCCATGGTCTCGGAGTGATTTTCGTCTTTTTTTCAAATCCTCAAAAATGATGCAAAACGGCATGCTATAGTATGCCGTTCGAGACCATGGGCTATAGCCCATCGCCATGGTCATAAATGATGAAAAACGAGGATTTGAAAAAAAAGACGAAAATGACTCCGAGACGATGGGCTATAGCCCATGGTCTCGGAGTGATTTTCGTCTTTTTTTCAAATCCTCAAAAATGATGCAAAACGGCATGCTATAGTATGCCGTTCGAGACCATGGGCTATAGCCCATCGCCATGGTCATAAATTATGAAAAACAAGGATTTGAAAAAAAGACGAAAATCACTCCGAGACCATGGGCTATAGCCCATGGTCTCGGAGTGATTTTCGTCTTTTTTTCAAATCCTCAAAAATGATGCAAAACGGCTTGCTATAGTATGCCGTTCGAGACCATGGGCTATAGCCCATCGCCATGGCCATAAATGATGAAAAACAAGGATTTGAAAAAAATATGAAAATGACTCCGAGACGATGGGCTATAGCCCATGGTCTCGGAGTGATTTTCGTCTTTTTTTCAAATCCTCAAAAATGATGCAAAACGGCATGCTATAGTATGCCGTTCGAGACCATGGGCTATAGCCCATCGCCATGGTCATAAATGATGAAAAACGAGGATTTGAAAAAAAGACGAAAATGACTCCGAGACGATGGGCTATAGCCCATGGTCTCGGAGTGATTTTTGTCTTTTTTTCAAATCCTCAAAAATGATGCAAAACGGCTTGCTATAGTATGCCGTTCGAGACCATGGGCTATAGCCCATCGCCATGGCCATAAATGATGAAAAACAAGGATTTGAAAAAAATATGAAAATGACTCCGAGACGATGGGCTATAGCCCATGGTCTCGGAGTGATTTTCGTCTTTTTTTCAAATCCTCAAAAATGATGCAAAACGGCATGCTATAGTATGCCGTTCGAGACCATGGGCTATAGCCCATCGCCATGGTCATAAATGATGAAAAACGAGGATTTGAAAAAAAAGACGAAAATGACCCCGAGACGATGGGCTATAGCCCATGGTCTCGGAGTGATTTTCGTCTTTTTTTCAAATCCTCAAAAATGATGCAAAACGGCTTGCTATAGTATGCCGTTCGAGACCATGGGCTATAGCCCATCGCCATGGCCATAAATTATGAAAAACCAGGATTTGAAAAAAAGACGAAAATGACTCCGAGACGATGGGCTATAGCCCATGGTCTCGGAGTGATTTTCGTCTTTTTTTCAAATCCTCAAACATGATGCAAAACGGCATGCTATAGTATGCCGTTCGAGACCATGGGCTATAGCCCATCGCCATGGTCATAAATGATGAAAAACGAGGATTTGAAAAAAAGACGAAAATGACTCCGAGACGATGGGCTATAGCCCATGGTCTCGGAGTGATTTTCGTCTTTTTTTCAAATCCTCAAAAATGATGCAAAACGGCATGCTATAGTATGCCGTTCGAGACCATGGGCTATAGCCCATCGCCATGGTCATAAATGATGAAAAACGAGGATTTGAAAAAAAAGACGAAAATGACTCCGAGACGATGGGCTATAGCCCATGGTCTCGGAGTGATTTTCGTCTTTTTTTCAAATCCTCAAAAATGATGCAAAACGGCATGCTATAGTATGCCGTTCGAGACCATGGGCTATAGCCCATCGCCATGGTCATAAATTATGAAAAACAAGGATTTGAAAAAAAGACGAAAATCACTCCGAGACCATGGGCTATAGCCCATGGTCTCGGAGTGATTTTCGTCTTTTTTTCAAATCCTCAAAAATAATGCAAAACGGCATGCTATAGTATGCCGTTCGAGACCATGGGCTATAGCCCATCGCCATGGTCATAAATGATGAAAAACGAGGACTTGAAAAAAAATACGAAAATACCTCCGAGACGATGGGCTATAGCCCATGGTCTCGGAGTGATTTTCGTCTTTTTTTCAAATCCTCAAAAATGATGCAAAACGGCTTGCTATAGTATGCCGTTCGAGACCATGGGCTATAGCCCATCGCCATGGCCATAAATGATGAAAAACAAGGATTTGAAAAAAATATGAAAATGACTCCGAGAAGATGGGCTATAGCCCATGGTCTCGGAGTGATTTTCGTCTTTTTTTCAAATCCTCAAAAATGATGCAAAACGGCATGCTATAGTATGCCGTTCGAGACCATGGGCTATAGCCCATCGCCATGGTCATAAATGATGAAAAACGAGGATTTGAAAAAAAGACGAAAATGACTACGAGACGATGGGCTATAGCCCATGGTCTCGGAGTGATTTTCATCGCCATGGCCATAAATGATGAAAAATAAGGATTTGAAAAAAAGACGAAAATGACTCCGAGACGATGGGCTATAGCCCATGGTCTCGGAGTGATTTTTGTCTTTTTTTCAAATCCTCAAAAATGATGCAAAACGGCTTGCTATAGTATGCCGTTCGAGACCATGGGCTATAGCCCATCGCCATGGCCATAAATGATGAAAAACAAGGATTTGAAAAAAATATGAAAATGACTCCGAGACGATGGGCTATAGCCCATGGTCTCGGAGTGATTTTCGTCTTTTTTTCAAATCCTCAAAAATGATGCAAAACGGCATGCTATAGTATGCCGTTCGAGACCATGGGCTATAGCCCATCGCCATGGTCATAAATGATGAAAAACGAGGATTTGAAAAAAAAGACGAAAATGACTCCGAGACGATGGGCTATAGCCCATGGTCTCGGAGTGATTTTCGTCTTTTTTTCAAATCCTCAAAAATGATGCAAAACGGCATGCTATAGTATGCCGTTCGAGACCATGGGCTATAGCCCATCGCCATGGTCATAAATTATGAAAAACAAGGATTTGAAAAAAAGACGAAAATCACTCCGAGACCATGGGCTATAGCCCATGGTCTCGGAGTGATTTTCGTCTTTTTTTCAAATCCTCAAACATGATGCAAAACGGCATGCTATAGTATGCCGTTCGAGACCATGGGCTATAGCCCATCGCCATGGTCATAAATGATGAAAAACGAGGATTTGAAAAAAAGACGAAAATGACTCCGAGACGATGGGCTATAGCCCATGGTCTCGGAGTGATTTTCGTCTTTTTTTCAAATCCTCAAAAATGATGCAAAACGGCATGCTATAGTATGCCGTTCGAGACCATGGGCTATAGCCCATCGCCATGGTCATAAATGATGAAAAACGAGGATTTGAAAAAAAAGACGAAAATGACTCCGAGACGATGGGCTATAGCCCATGGTCTCGGAGTGATTTTCGTCTTTTTTTCAAATCCTCAAAAATGATGCAAAACGGCATGCTATAGTATGCCGTTCGAGACCATGGGCTATAGCCCATCGCCATGGTCATAAATTATGAAAAACAAGGATTTGAAAAAAAGACGAAAATCACTCCGAGACCATGGGCTATAGCCCATGGTCTCGGAGTGATTTTCGTCTTTTTTTCAAATCCTCAAAAATAATGCAAAACGGCATGCTATAGTATGCCGTTCGAGACCATGGGCTATAGCCCATCGCCATGGTCATAAATGATGAAAAACGAGGACTTGAAAAAAAATACGAAAATACCTCCGAGACGATGGGCTATAGCCCATGGTCTCGGAGTGATTTTCGTCTTTTTTTCAAATCCTCAAAAATGATGCAAAACGGCTTGCTATAGTATGCCGTTCGAGACCATGGGCTATAGCCCATCGCCATGGCCATAAATGATGAAAAACAAGGATTTGAAAAAAATATGAAAATGACTCCGAGAAGATGGGCTATAGCCCATGGTCTCGGAGTGATTTTCGTCTTTTTTTCAAATCCTCAAAAATAATGCAAAACGGCATGCTATAGTATGCCGTTCGAGACCATGGGCTATAGCCCATCGCCATGGTCATAAATGATGAAAAACGAGGACTTGAAAAAAAATACGAAAATACCTCCGAGACGATGGGCTATAGCCCATGGTCTCGGAGTGATTTTCGTCTTTTTTTCAAATCCTCAAAAATGATGCAAAACGGCTTGCTATAGTATGCCGTTCGAGACCATGGGCTATAGCCCATCGCCATGGCCATAAATGATGAAAAACAAGGATTTGAAAAAAATATGAAAATGACTCCGAGAAGATGGGCTATAGCCCATGGTCTCGGAGTGATTTTCGTCTTTTTTTCAAATCCTCAAAAATGATGCAAAACGGCATGCTATAGTATGCCGTTCGAGACCATGGGCTATAGCCCATCGCCATGGTCATAAATGATGAAAAACGAGGATTTGAAAAAAAGACGAAAATGACTACGAGACGATGGGCTATAGCCCATGGTCTCGGAGTGATTTTCGTCTTTTTTTCAAATCCTCAAAAATGATGCAAAACGGCTTGCTATAGTATGCCGTTCGAGACCATGGGCTATAGCCCATCGCCATGGCCATAAATGATGAAAAACAAGGATTTGAAAAAAATATGAAAATGACTCCGAGACGATGGGCTATAGCCCATGGTCTCGGAGTGATTTTCGTCTTTTTTTCAAATCCTCAAAAATGATGCAAAACGGCATGCTATAGTATGCCGTTCGAGACCATGGGCTATAGCCCATCGCCATGGTCATAAATGATGAAAAACGAGGATTTGAAAAAAAGACGAAAATGACTCCGAGACGATGGGCTATAGCCCATGGTCTCGGAGTGATTTTCGTCTTTTTTTCAAATCCTCAAAAATGATGCAAAACGGCATGCTATAGTATGCCGTTCGAGACCATGGGCTATAGCCCATCGCCATGGTCATAAATGATGAAAAATAAGGATTTGAAAAAAAGACGAAAATGACTCCGAGACGATGGGCTATAGCCCATGGTCTCGGAGTGATTTTTGTCTTTTTTTCAAATCCTCAAAAATGATGCAAAACGGCTTGCTATAGTATGCCGTTCGAGACCATGGGCTATAGCCCATCGCCATGGCCATAAATGATGAAAAACAAGGATTTGAAAAAAATATGAAAATGACTCCGAGACGATGGGCTATAGCCCATGGTCTCGGAGTGATTTTCGTCTTTTTTTCAAATCCTCAAAAATGATGCAAAACGGCATGCTATAGTATGCCGTTCGAGACCATGGGCTATAGCCCATCGCCATGGTCATAAATGATGAAAAACGAGGATTTGAAAAAAAGACGAAAATGACTCCGAGACGATGGGCTATAGCCCATGGTCTCGGAGTGATTTTTGTCTTTTTTTCAAATCCTCAAAAATGATGCAAAACGGCTTGCTATAGTATGCCGTTCGAGACCATGGGCTATAGCCCATCGCCATGGCCATAAATGATGAAAAACAAGGATTTGAAAAAAATATGAAAATGACTCCGAGACGATGGGCTATAGCCCATGGTCTCGGAGTGATTTTCGTCTTTTTTTCAAATCCTCAAAAATGATGCAAAACGGCATGCTATAGTATGCCGTTCGAGACCATGGGCTATAGCCCATCGCCATGGTCATAAATGATGAAAAACGAGGATTTGAAAAAAAAGACGAAAATGACCCCGAGACGATGGGCTATAGCCCATGGTCTCGGAGTGATTTTCGTCTTTTTTTCAAATCCTCAAAAATGATGCAAAACGGCTTGCTATAGTATGCCGTTCGAGACCATGGGCTATAGCCCATCGCCATGGCCATAAATGATGAAAAACCAGGATTTGAAAAAAAGACGAAAATGACTCCGAGACGATGGGCTATAGCCCATGGTCTCGGAGTGATTTTCGTCTTTTTTTCAAATCCTCAAACATGATGCAAAACGGCATGCTATAGTATGCCGTTCGAGACCATGGGCTATAGCCCATCGCCATGGTCATAAATGATGAAAAACGAGGATTTGAAAAAAAGACGAAAATGACTCCGAGACGATGGGCTATAGCCCATGGTCTCGGAGTGATTTTCGTCTTTTTTTCAAATCCTCAAAAATGATGCAAAACGGCATGCTATAGTATGCCGTTCGAGACCATGGGCTATAGCCCATCGCCATGGTCATAAATGATGAAAAACGAGGATTTGAAAAAAAAGACGAAAATGACTCCGAGACGATGGGCTATAGCCCATGGTCTCGGAGTGATTTTCGTCTTTTTTTCAAATCCTCAAAAATGATGCAAAACGGCATGCTATAGTATGCCGTTCGAGACCATGGGCTATAGCCCATCGCCATGGTCATAAATTATGAAAAACAAGGATTTGAAAAAAAGACGAAAATCACTCCGAGACCATGGGCTATAGCCCATGGTCTCGGAGTGATTTTCGTCTTTTTTTCAAATCCTCAAAAATAATGCAAAACGGCATGCTATAGTATGCCGTTCGAGACCATGGGCTATAGCCCATCGCCATGGTCATAAATGATGAAAAACGAGGACTTGAAAAAAAATACGAAAATACCTCCGAGACGATGGGCTATAGCCCATGGTCTCGGAGTGATTTTCGTCTTTTTTTCAAATCCTCAAAAATGATGCAAAACGGCTTGCTATAGTATGCCGTTCGAGACCATGGGCTATAGCCCATCGCCATGGCCATAAATGATGAAAAACAAGGATTTGAAAAAAATATGAAAATGACTCCGAGAAGATGGGCTATAGCCCATGGTCTCGGAGTGATTTTCGTCTTTTTTTCAAATCCTCAAAAATAATGCAAAACGGCATGCTATAGTATGCCGTTCGAGACCATGGGCTATAGCCCATCGCCATGGTCATAAATGATGAAAAACGAGGACTTGAAAAAAAATACGAAAATACCTCCGAGACGATGGGCTATAGCCCATGGTCTCGGAGTGATTTTCGTCTTTTTTTCAAATCCTCAAAAATGATGCAAAACGGCTTGCTATAGTATGCCGTTCGAGACCATGGGCTATAGCCCATCGCCATGGCCATAAATGATGAAAAACAAGGATTTGAAAAAAATATGAAAATGACTCCGAGAAGATGGGCTATAGCCCATGGTCTCGGAGTGATTTTCGTCTTTTTTTCAAATCCTCAAAAATGATGCAAAACGGCATGCTATAGTATGCCGTTCGAGACCATGGGCTATAGCCCATCGCCATGGTCATAAATGATGAAAAACGAGGATTTGAAAAAAAGACGAAAATGACTACGAGACGATGGGCTATAGCCCATGGTCTCGGAGTGATTTTCGTCTTTTTTTCAAATCCTCAAAAATGATGCAAAACGGCTTGCTATAGTATGCCGTTCGAGACCATGGGCTATAGCCCATCGCCATGGCCATAAATGATGAAAAACAAGGATTTGAAAAAAATATGAAAATGACTCCGAGACGATGGGCTATAGCCCATGGTCTCGGAGTGATTTTCGTCTTTTTTTCAAATCCTCAAAAATGATGCAAAACGGCATGCTATAGTATGCCGTTCGAGACCATGGGCTATAGCCCATCGCCATGGTCATAAATGATGAAAAACGAGGATTTGAAAAAAAGACGAAAATGACTCCGAGACGATGGGCTATAGCCCATGGTCTCGGAGTGATTTTCGTCTTTTTTTCAAATCCTCAAAAATGATGCAAAACGGCATGCTATAGTATGCCGTTCGAGACCATGGGCTATAGCCCATCGCCATGGTCATAAATGATGAAAAATAAGGATTTGAAAAAAAGACGAAAATGACTCCGAGACGATGGGCTATAGCCCATGGTCTCGGAGTGATTTTTGTCTTTTTTTCAAATCCTCAAAAATGATGCAAAACGGCTTGCTATAGTATGCCGTTCGAGACCATGGGCTATAGCCCATCGCCATGGCCATAAATGATGAAAAACAAGGATTTGAAAAAAATATGAAAATGACTCCGAGACGATGGGCTATAGCCCATGGTCTCGGAGTGATTTTCGTCTTTTTTTCAAATCCTCAAAAATGATGCAAAACGGCATGCTATAGTATGCCGTTCGAGACCATGGGCTATAGCCCATCGCCATGGTCATAAATGATGAAAAACGAGGATTTGAAAAAAAAGACGAAAATGACTCCGAGACGATGGGCTATAGCCCATGGTCTCGGAGTGATTTTCGTCTTTTTTTCAAATCCTCAAAAATGATGCAAAACGGCATGCTATAGTATGCCGTTCGAGACCATGGGCTATAGCCCATCGCCATGGTCATAAATTATGAAAAACAAGGATTTGAAAAAAAGACGAAAATCACTCCGAGACCATGGGCTATAGCCCATGGTCTCGGAGTGATTTTCGTCTTTTTTTCAAATCCTCAAAAATGATGCAAAACGGCTTGCTATAGTATGCCGTTCGAGACCATGGGCTATAGCCCATCGCCATGGCCATAAATGATGAAAAACAAGGATTTGAAAAAAATATGAAAATGACTCCGAGACGATGGGCTATAGCCCATGGTCTCGGAGTGATTTTCGTCTTTTTTTCAAATCCTCAAAAATGATGCAAAACGGCATGCTATAGTATGCCGTTCGAGACCATGGGCTATAGCCCATCGCCATGGTCATAAATGATGAAAAACGAGGATTTGAAAAAAAGACGAAAATGACTCCGAGACGATGGGCTATAGCCCATGGTCTCGGAGTGATTTTTGTCTTTTTTTCAAATCCTCAAAAATGATGCAAAACGGCTTGCTATAGTATGCCGTTCGAGACCATGGGCTATAGCCCATCGCCATGGCCATAAATGATGAAAAACAAGGATTTGAAAAAAATATGAAAATGACTCCGAGACGATGGGCTATAGCCCATGGTCTCGGAGTGATTTTCGTCTTTTTTTCAAATCCTCAAAAATGATGCAAAACGGCATGCTATAGTATGCCGTTCGAGACCATGGGCTATAGCCCATCGCCATGGTCATAAATGATGAAAAACGAGGATTTGAAAAAAAAGACGAAAATGACCCCGAGACGATGGGCTATAGCCCATGGTCTCGGAGTGATTTTCGTCTTTTTTTCAAATCCTCAAAAATGATGCAAAACGGCTTGCTATAGTATGCCGTTCGAGACCATGGGCTATAGCCCATCGCCATGGCCATAAATGATGAAAAACCAGGATTTGAAAAAAAGACGAAAATGACTCCGAGACGATGGGCTATAGCCCATGGTCTCGGAGTGATTTTCGTCTTTTTTTCAAATCCTCAAACATGATGCAAAACGGCATGCTATAGTATGCCGTTCGAGACCATGGGCTATAGCCCATCGCCATGGTCATAAATGATGAAAAACGAGGATTTGAAAAAAAGACGAAAATGACTCCGAGACGATGGGCTATAGCCCATGGTCTCGGAGTGATTTTCGTCTTTTTTTCAAATCCTCAAAAATGATGCAAAACGGCATGCTATAGTATGCCGTTCGAGACCATGGGCTATAGCCCATCGCCATGGTCATAAATGATGAAAAACGAGGATTTGAAAAAAAAGACGAAAATGACTCCGAGACGATGGGCTATAGCCCATGGTCTCGGAGTGATTTTCGTCTTTTTTTCAAATCCTCAAAAATGATGCAAAACGGCATGCTATAGTATGCCGTTCGAGACCATGGGCTATAGCCCATCGCCATGGTCATAAATTATGAAAAACAAGGATTTGAAAAAAAGACGAAAATCACTCCGAGACCATGGGCTATAGCCCATGGTCTCGGAGTGATTTTCGTCTTTTTTTCAAATCCTCAAAAATAATGCAAAACGGCATGCTATAGTATGCCGTTCGAGACCATGGGCTATAGCCCATCGCCATGGTCATAAATGATGAAAAACAAGGATTTGAAAAACAAGGATTTGAAAAAAAGACGAAAATGACTCCGAGACGATGGGCTATAGCCCATGGTCTCGGAGTGATTTTCGTCTTTATTTCAAATCCTCAAACATGATGCAAAACGGCATGCTATAGTATGCCGTTCGAGACCATGGGCTATAGCCCATCGCCATGGTCATAAATGATGAAAAACAAGGATTTGAAAAAAAGACGAAAATGACTCCGAGACGATGGGCTATAGCCCATGGTCTCGGAGTGATTTTCGTCTTTTTTTCAAATCCTCAAAAATGATGCAAAACGGCATGCTATAGTATGCCGTTCGAGACCATGGGCTATAGCCCATCGCCATGGTCATAAATGATGAAAAATAAGGATTTGAAAAAAGGACGAAAATGACTCCGAGACGATGGGCTATAGCCCATGGTCTCGGAGTGATTTTTGTCTTTTTTTCAAATCCTCAAAAATGATGCAAAACGGCTTGCTATAGTATGCCGTTCGAGACCATGGGCTATAGCCCATCGCCATGGCCATAAATGATGAAAAACAAGGATTTGAAAAAAATATGAAAATGACTCCGAGACGATGGGCTATAGCCCATGGTCTCGGAGTGATTTTCGTCTTTTTTTCAAATCCTCAAAAATGATGCAAAACGGCATGCTATAGTATGCCGTTCGAGACCATGGGCTATAGCCCATCGCCATGGTCATAAATGATGAAAAACGAGGATTTGAAAAAAATATGAAAATGACTCCGAGACGATGGGCTATAGCCCATGGTCTCGGAGTGATTTTCGTCTTTTTTTCAAATCCTCAAAAATGATGCAAAACGGCATGCTATAGTATGCCGTTCGAGACCATGGGCTATAGCCCATCGCCATGGTCATAAATGATGAAAAACGAGGATTTGAAAAAAAGACGAAAATGACTCCGAGACGATGGGCTATAGCCCATGGTCTCGGAGTGATTTTTGTCTTTTTTTCAAATCCTCAAAAATGATGCAAAACGGCTTGCTATAGTATGCCGTTCGAGACCATGGGCTATAGCCCATCGCCATGGCCATAAATGATGAAAAACAAGGATTTGAAAAAAATATGAAAATGACTCCGAGACGATGGGCTATAGCCCATGGTCTCGGAGTGATTTTCGTCTTTTTTTCAAATCCTCAAAAATGATGCAAAACGGCATGCTATAGTATGCCGTTCGAGACCATGGGCTATAGCCCATCGCCATGGTCATAAATGATGAAAAACGAGGATTTGAAAAAAAAGACGAAAATGACCCCGAGACGATGGGCTATAGCCCATGGTCTCGGAGTGATTTTCGTCTTTTTTTCAAATCCTCAAAAATGATGCAAAACGGCTTGCTATAGTATGCCGTTCGAGACCATGGGCTATAGCCCATCGCCATGGCCATAAATGATGAAAAACCAGGATTTGAAAAAAAGACGAAAATGACTCCGAGACGATGGGCTATAGCCCATGGTCTCGGAGTGATTTTCGTCTTTTTTTCAAATCCTCAAACATGATGCAAAACGGCATGCTATAGTATGCCGTTCGAGACCATGGGCTATAGCCCATCGCCATGGTCATAAATGATGAAAAACGAGGATTTGAAAAAAAGACGAAAATGACTCCGAGACGATGGGCTATAGCCCATGGTCTCGGAGTGATTTTCGTCTTTTTTTCAAATCCTCAAAAATGATGCAAAACGGCATGCTATAGTATGCCGTTCGAGACCATGGGCTATAGCCCATCGCCATGGTCATAAATGATGAAAAACGAGGATTTGAAAAAAAAGACGAAAATGACTCCGAGACGATGGGCTATAGCCCATGGTCTCGGAGTGATTTTCGTCTTTTTTTCAAATCCTCAAAAATGATGCAAAACGGCATGCTATAGTATGCCGTTCGAGACCATGGGCTATAGCCCATCGCCATGGTCATAAATTATGAAAAACAAGGATTTGAAAAAAAGACGAAAATCACTCCGAGACCATGGGCTATAGCCCATGGTCTCGGAGTGATTTTCGTCTTTTTTTCAAATCCTCAAAAATAATGCAAAACGGCATGCTATAGTATGCCGTTCGAGACCATGGGCTATAGCCCATCGCCATGGTCATAAATGATGAAAAACGAGGACTTGAAAAAAAATACGAAAATACCTCCGAGACGATGGGCTATAGCCCATGGTCTCGGAGTGATTTTCGTCTTTTTTTCAAATCCTCAAAAATGATGCAAAACGGCTTGCTATAGTATGCCGTTCGAGACCATGGGCTATAGCCCATCGCCATGGCCATAAATGATGAAAAACAAGGATTTGAAAAAAATATGAAAATGACTCCGAGAAGATGGGCTATAGCCCATGGTCTCGGAGTGATTTTCGTCTTTTTTTCAAATCCTCAAAAATGATGCAAAACGGCATGCTATAGTATGCCGTTCGAGACCATGGGCTATAGCCCATCGCCATGGTCATAAATGATGAAAAACGAGGATTTGAAAAAAAGACGAAAATGACTACGAGACGATGGGCTATAGCCCATGGTCTCGGAGTGATTTTCGTCTTTTTTTCAAATCCTCAAAAATGATGCAAAACGGCTTGCTATAGTATGCCGTTCGAGACCATGGGCTATAGCCCATCGCCATGGCCATAAATGATGAAAAACAAGGATTTGAAAAAAATATGAAAATGACTCCGAGACGATGGGCTATAGCCCATGGTCTCGGAGTGATTTTCGTCTTTTTTTCAAATCCTCAAAAATGATGCAAAACGGCATGCTATAGTATGCCGTTCGAGACCATGGGCTATAGCCCATCGCCATGGTCATAAATGATGAAAAACGAGGATTTGAAAAAAAGACGAAAATGACTCCGAGACGATGGGCTATAGCCCATGGTCTCGGAGTGATTTTCGTCTTTTTTTCAAATCCTCAAAAATGATGCAAAACGGCATGCTATAGTATGCCGTTCGAGACCATGGGCTATAGCCCATCGCCATGGTCATAAATGATGAAAAATAAGGATTTGAAAAAAAGACGAAAATGACTCCGAGACGATGGGCTATAGCCCATGGTCTCGGAGTGATTTTCGTCTTTTTTTCAAATCCTCAAAAATGATGCAAAACGGCATGCTATAGTATGCCGTTCGAGACCATGGGCTATAGCCCATCGCCATGGTCATAAATGATGAAAAATAAGGATTTGAAAAAAAGACGAAAATGACTCCGAGACGATGGGCTATAGCCCATGGTCTCGGAGTGATTTTTGTCTTTTTTTCAAATCCTCAAAAATGATGCAAAACGGCTTGCTATAGTATGCCGTTCGAGACCATGGGCTATAGCCCATCGCCATGGCCATAAATTATGAAAAACAAGGATTTGAAAAAAATATGAAAATGACTCCGAGACGATGGGCTATAGCCCATGGTCTCGGAGTGATTTTCGTCTTTTTTTCAAATCCTCAAAAATGATGCAAAACGGCATGCTATAGTATGCCGTTCGAGACCATGGGCTATAGCCCATCGCCATGGCCATAAATGATGAAAAACCAGGATTTGAAAAAAAGACGAAAATGACTCCGAGACGATGGGCTATAGCCCATGGTCTCGGAGTGATTTTCGTCTTTTTTTCAAATCCTCAAACATGATGCAAAACGGCATGCTATAGTATGCCGTTCGAGACCATGGGCTATAGCCCATCGCCATGGTCATAAATGATGAAAAACGAGGATTTGAAAAAAAGACGAAAATGACTCCGAGACGATGGGCTATAGCCCATGGTCTCGGAGTGATTTTCGTCTTTTTTTCAAATCCTCAAAAATGATGCAAAACGGCATGCTATAGTATGCCGTTCGAGACCATGGGCTATAGCCCATCGCCATGGTCATAAATGATGAAAAACGAGGATTTGAAAAAAAAGACGAAAATGACTCCGAGACGATGGGCTATAGCCCATGGTCTCGGAGTGATTTTCGTCTTTTTTCAAATCCTCAAAAATTATGCAAAACGGCATGCTATAGTATGCCGTTCGAGACCATGGGCTATAGCCCATCGCCATGGTCATAAATTATGAAAAACAAGGATTTGAAAAAAAGACGAAAATCACTCCGAGACCATGGGCTATAGCCCATGGTCTCGGAGTGATTTTCGTCTTTTTTTCAAATCCTCAAAAATAATGCAAAACGGCATGCTATAGTATGCCGTTCGAGACCATGGGCTATAGCCCATCGCCATGGTCATAAATGATGAAAAACGAGGACTTGAAAAAAAATACGAAAATACCTCCGAGACGATGGGCTATAGCCCATGGTCTCGGAGTGATTTTCGTCTTTTTTTCAAATCCTCAAAAATGATGCAAAACGGCTTGCTATAGTATGCCGTTCGAGACCATGGGCTATAGCCCATCGCCATGGCCATAAATGATGAAAAACAAGGATTTGAAAAAAATATGAAAATGACTCCGAGACGATGGGCTATAGCCCATGGTCTCGGAGTGATTTTCGTCTTTTTTTCAAATCCTCAAAAATGATGCAAAACGGCATGCTATAGTATGCCGTTCGAGACCATGGGCTATAGCCCATCGCCATGGTCATAAATGATGAAAAACGAGGATTTGAAAAAAAGACGAAAATGACTACGAGACGATGGGCTATAGCCCATGGTCTCGGAGTGATTTTCGTCTTTTTTTCACTCCTCAAAAATTATGCAAAACGGCATGCTATAGTATGCCGTTCGAGACCATGGGCTATAGCCCATCGCCATGGTCATAAATGATGAAAAACGAGGATTTGAAAAAAAGACGAAAATGACTCCGAGACGATGGGCTATAGCCCATGGTCTCGGAGTGATTTTCGTCTTTTTTTCAAATCCTCAAAAATGATGCAAAACGGCATGCTATAGTATGCCGTTCGAGACCATGGGCTCGGAGTGTTTTTCGTCTTTTTTTCAAATCCTCATAAATGATGCAAAACGGCTCATGGTCTCGGAGTGATTTTCGTCTTTTTTTCAAATCCTCAAAAATGATGCAAAACGGCATGCTATAGTATGCCGTTCGAGACCATGGGCTATAGCCCATCGCCATGGTCATAAATGATGAAAAACCAGGATTTGAAAAAAAGACGAAAATGACTCCGAGACGATGGGCTATAGCCCATGGTCTCGGAGTGATTTTCGTCTTTTTTTCAAATCCTCAAACATGATGCAAAACGGCATGCTATAGTATGCCGTTCGAGACCATGGGCTATAGCCCATCGCCATGGTCATAAATGATGAAAAACAAGGATTTGAAAAAAAGACGAAAATGACTCCGAGACGATGGGCTATAGCCCATGTTCTCGGAGTGATTTTCGTCTTTTTTTCAAATCATCAAAAATGATGCAAAACGGCTTGCTATAGTATGCCGTTCGAGACCATGGGCTTTAGCCCATCGCCATGGTCATAAATTATGAAAAACAAGGATTTGAAAAAAAGACGAAAATCACTCCGAGACCATGGGCTATAGCCCATTGTCTCGGAGTGATTTTCGTCTTTTTTTCAAATCCTCAAAAATAATGCAAAACGGCTTGCTATAGTATGCCGTTCGAGACCATGGGCTATAGCCCATCGCCATGGTCATAAATGATGAAAAACAAGGATTTTAAAAAAATACGAAAATGACTCCGAGACAATGGGCTATAGCCCATGGTCTCGGAGTGATTTTCGTCTTTTTTTCAAATCCTCAAAAATGATGCAAAACGGCATGCTATAGTATGCCGTTCGAGACCATGGGCTATAGCCCATCGCCATGGTCATAAATGATGAAAAACGAGGATTTGAAAAAAAGACGAAAATGACTCCGAGACCATGGGCTATAGCCCATGGTCTCGGAGTGATTTTCGTCTTTTTTTCAAATCCTCAAAAATGATGCAAAACGGCATGCTATAGTATGCCGTTCGAGACCATGGGCTATAGCCCATCGCCATGGTCATAAATGATGAAAAACAAGGATTTTTAAAAAATACGAAAATGACTCCGAGACAATGGGCTATAGCCCATGGTCTCGGAGTGATTTTCGTCTTTTTTTCAAATCCTCAAAAATGATGCAAAACGGCATGCTATAGTATGCCGTTCGAGACCATGGGCTATAGCCCATCGCCATGGTCATAAATGATGAAAAACAAGGATTTGAAAAAAAGACGAAAATGACTCCGAGACGATGGGCTATAGCCCATGGTCTCGGAGTGACTTTCGTCTTTTTTTTCACTCCTCAAAAATGATGCAAAACGGCATGCTATAGTATAGTATAGTCCTACATACTTACACCTAGAATCCCCATTCAAACCTATTTAGGTTCATCTTACGGTGGACATGTTTGCCTGAAAAGGAATCTTTGAAATGTTTCATAGTTTTAGAAATATAGTGCTTTAAATTTGAAAATTTATAATGGCAGATAGTGGCACGTCAAAAATCACTTGCACCTAGAAACTCCATTCACACGTTTTATAATTCAGCTTACTGTGGAGACACATGCTGGAACTTTTTACTTTGAAATGTTTTGTAGTTTCTGAGTTATTTAACTTAAACGCCCAATGCATTCTCAATGGCAATAGCACAAACTTTGGCATGCTACTAGTCCTACATACTTACACCTAGAAACCCCATTCAAACCTATTTAGGTTCATCTTACGGTGGACATGTTTGCCTGAAAAGGAATCTTTGAAATGTTTCATAGTTTTAGAAATATAGTGCTTTCAAATTTGAGAAATGTATAATGGGGCTCAATGGCAGATATTGGCACGTCAAAAAATCACTTGCACCTAGAAACTCCATTCACACGTTTTATAATTCAGCTTACTGTGGAGACACATGCTGGAACTTTTTACTTTGAAATGTTTTGTAGTTTCTGAGTTATTTAACTTAAACGCCCAATGCATTCTCAATGGCAATAGCACAAACTTTGGCATGCTACTAGTCCTACATACTTACACCTAGAAACCCCATTCAAACCTATTTAGGTTCATCTTACGGTGGACATGTTTGCCTGAAAAGGAATCTTTGAAATGTTTCATAGTTTTAGAAATATAGTCCTTTCAAATTTGAGAAATGTATAATGGGGCTCAATGGCAGATATTGGCACGTCAAAAAAGCACTTTCACCTAGAAACTCCATTCACACTTTTTATAATTCAGCTTTCTGTGGAGACACATGCTGGAACTTTTTACTTTGAAATGTTTTGTAGTTTCTGAGTTATTTAACTTAAACGCCCAATGCATTCCCAATGGCAATAGCACAAACTTTGGCATGCTACTAGTCCTACATACTTACACCTAGAAACCCCATTCAAACCTATTTAGGTTCATCTTACGGTGGACATGTTTGCCTGAAAAGGAATCTTTGAAATGTTTCATAGTTTTAGACATATAGTGCTTTTAAATTTGAGAAATTCAGAATGGGGGTCAATGGCAGATTTTGGCAAGTAAAGATTTGAGTGGGGTTTGAACCCACAATCTTCAGATCATGCAGCCAGTGTGCTAAGTCACTGATCTACTCGCTACCTGCCACAATGGAGTCTGCTGTTCCCTTTGAGTACAACATTGATACAAAAATAAAATACAAAAAATAAAATAACAGGAGATTTGTCTATTGTTTCTTTTGCTGTTGTTTATCTCTAGACGTTCGAATGTTTATGAACCACAATGGAAACAAGTCTCCGGCTCCTCTGTCATTATCTATTCAGCCTTTTAAGAACAGCATGCACAGTGGCTCACTGGGTACAGAGCCTGCCTGGGAATCAGGAGGCTGCAGGTTCAAGTCCTGGCTCTGATATAGTGTCCCAAAGTCATTAAAATGTGACATAATATATTATGCCGTCCCAAACCATGGACTATAGTATGTCGTTTTTTCATGATTTTCATATTTTTTTCAAATCAGTCCAAAATCACGAAAAACGACATGCTATAGTCCATGGTCCGAAAAAAAATTATAACTTTGGCATGCTACTAGTTCAAATCCTCAAAAATGATGCAAAACGGCTTGCTATAGTATGCCGTTCGAGACCATGGGCTATAGCCCATCGCCATGGTCATAAATGATGAAAAACGAGGATTTGAAAAAAAGACGAAAATGACTCCGAGACCATGGGCTATAGCCCATGGTCTCGGAGTGATTTTCGTCTTTTTTTCAAATCCTCAAAAATGATGCAAAACGGCATGCTATAGTATGCCGTTCGAGACCATGGGCTATAGCCCATCGCCATGGTCATAAATGATGAAAAACAAGGATTTGAAAAAAAGTCGAAAATGACTCCGAGACGATGGGCTATAGCCCATGGTCTCGGAGTGATTTTCGTCTTTTTTTCAAATCCTCAAAAATGATGGAAAACGGCATGCTATAGTATGCTGTTCGAGACCATGGGCTATAGCCCATCGCCATGGTCATAAATGATGAAAAACAAGGATTTGCAAAAAAGACGAAAATGACCTCCGAGACGATGGGCTATAGCCCATGGTCTCGGAGTGATTTTCGTCTTTTTTTCAAATCCTCAAAAATGATGGAAAACGGCATGCTATATTATGCCGTTCGAGACCATGGGCTATAGCCCATCGCCATGGTCATAAATGATGAAAAACGAGGATTTGAAAAAAAGACGAAAATGACTCCGAGACGATGGGCTATAGCCCATCGCCATGGTCATAAATGATGAAAAATGAGGATTTGAAAAAAAGACGAAAATGACTCCGAGACGATGGGCTATAGCCCATGGTCTCGGAGTGATTTTCGTCTTTTTTTCACTCCTCAAAAATGATGCAAAACGGCAGGCTATAGTATGCCGTTCGAGACAATGGGCTATAGCCCATCGCCATGGTCATAAATGATGAAAAACAAGGATTTTAAAAAAATACGAAAATGACTCCGAGACGATGGGCTATAGCCCATGGTCTCGGAGTCATTTTCGTCTTTTTTTCAAATCCTCAAAAATGATGGAAAACGGCATGCTATAGTATGCTGTTCGAGACCATGGGCTATAGCCCATCGCCATGGTCATAAATGATGAAAAACGAGGGTTTGAAAAAAAGACGAAAATGACTCCGAGACGATGGGCTAAAGCCCATGGTCTCGGAGTGATTTTCGTCTTTTTTTCAAATCCTCAAAAATGATGCAAAACGGCATGCTATAGTATGCCGTTCGAGACCATGGGCTATAGCCCATCGCCATGGTCATAAATGATGAAAAACAAGGATTTGAAAAAAAGACGAAAATGACTCCGAGACGATGGGCTATAGCCCATGGTCTCGGAGTGATTTTCGTCTTTTTTTCAAATCCTCAAACATGATGCAAAACGGCATGCTATAGTATGCCGTTCGAGACCATGGGCTATAGCCCATCGCCATGGTCATAAATGATGAAAAACGAGGATTTGAAAAAAAGACGAAAATGACTCCGAGACGATGGGCTATAGCCCATGGTCTCGGAGTGATTTTCGTCTTTTTTTCAAATCCTCAAAAATTATGCAAAACGGAATGCTATAGTATGCCGTTCGAGACCATGGGCTATAGCCCATCGCCATGGTCATAAATGATGAAAAACAAGGATTTGAAAAAAGACGAAAATGACTCCGAGACGATGGGCTATAGCCCATGGTCTCGGAGTGATTTTCGTCTTTTTTTCAAATCCTCAAACATGATGCAAAACGGCATGCTATAGTATGCCGTTCGAGACCATGGGCTATAGCCCATCGCCATGGTCATAAATGATGAAAAACGAGGATTTGAAAAAAAGACGAAAATGACTCCGAGACGATGGGCTATAGCCCATGGTCTCGGAGTGATTTTCGTCTTTTTTTCAAATCCTCAAAAATTATGCAAAACGGAATGCTATAGTATGCCGTTCGAGACCATGGGCTATAGCCCATCGCCATGGTCATAAATGATGAAAAACAAGGATTTGAAAAAAGACGAAAATGACTCCGAGACGATGGGCTATAGCCCATGGTCTCGGAGTGATTTTCGTCTTTTTTTCAAATCCTCAAAAATGATGCAAAACGGCATGCTATAGTATGCCGTTCGAGACCATGGGCTATAGCCCATCGCCATGGTCATAAAATGAAAAGCCCAAGGAGGCTGCAGGTTCAAGTCCTGGCTCTGATATAGTGTCCCAAAGTCATTAAAATGTGACATAATATATTATGCCGTCCCAAACCATGGACTATAGTATGTCGTTTTTTCATGATTTTCATATTTTTTTCAAATCAGTCCAAAATCACGAAAAACGACATGCTATAGTCCATGGTCCGAAAAAAAATTATAACTTTGGCATGCTACTAGTTCAAATCCTCAAAAATGATGCAAAACGGCTTGCTATAGTATGCCGTTCGAGACCATGGGCTATAGCCCATAGCCATGGTCATAAATGATGAAAAACGAGGATTTGAAAAAAAGTCGAAAATGACTCCGAGACCATGGGCTATAGCCCATGGTCTCGGAGTGATTTTCGTCTTTTTTTCAAATCCTCAAAAATGATGCAAAACGGCATGCTATAGTATGCCGTTCGAGACCATGGGCTATAGCCCATCGCCATGGTCATAAATGATGAAAAATGAGGATTTGAAAAAAAGACGAAAATGACTCCGAGACGATGGGCTATAGCCCATGGTCTCGGAGTGATTTTCGTCTTTTTTTCAAATCCTCAAAAATGATGCAAAACGGCATGCTATAGTATGCCGTTCGAGACCATGGGCTATAGCCCATCGCCATGGTCATAAATGATGAAAAACAAGGATTTGAAAAAAAGTCGAAAATGACTCCGAGACGATGGGCTATAGCCCATGGTCTCGGAGTGATTTTCGTCTTTTTTTCAAATCCTCAAAAATGATGGAAAACGGCATGCTATAGTATGCTGTTCGAGACCATGGGCTATAGCCCATCGCCATGGTCATAAATAATGAAAAACAAGGATTTGCAAAAAAGACGAAAATGACCTCCGAGACGATGGGCTATAGCCCATGGTCTCGGAGTGATTTTCGTCTTTTTTTCAAATCCTCAAAAATGATGGAAAACGGCATGCTATATTATGCCGTTCGAGACCATGGGCTATAGCCCATCGCCATGGTCATAAATGATGAAAAACGAGGATTTGAAAAAAAGACGAAAATGACTCCGAGACGATGGGCTATAGCCCATCGCCATGGTCATAAATGATGAAAAATGAGGATTTGAAAAAAAGACGAAAATGACTCCGAGACGATGGGCTATAGCCCATGGTCTCGGAGTGATTTTCGTCTTTTTTTCACTCCTCAAAAATGATGCAAAACGGCATGCTATAGTATGCCGTTCGAGACAATGGGCTATAGCCCATCGCCATGGTCATAAATGATGAAAAACAAGGATTTTAAAAAAATACGAAAATGACTCCGAGACGATGGGCTATAGCCCATGGTCTCGGAGTCATTTTCGTCTTTTTTTCAAATCCTCAAAAATGATGGAAAACGGCATGCTATAGTATGCTGTTCGAGACCATGGGCTATAGCCCATCGCCATGGTCATAAATGATGAAAAACGAGGGTTTGAAAAAAAGACGAAAATGACTCCGAGACGATGGGCTAAAGCCCATGGTCTCGGAGTGATTTTCGTCTTTTTTTCAAATCCTCAAAAATTATGCAAAACGGCATGCTATAGTATGCCGTTCGAGACCATGGGCTATAGCCCATCGCCATGGTCATAAATGATGAAAAACAAGGATTTGAAAAAAAGACGAAAATGACTCCGAGACGATGGGCTATAGCCCATGGTCTCGGAGTGATTTTCGTCTTTTTTTCAAATCCTCAAACATGATGCAAAACGGCATGCTATAGTATGCCGTTCGAGACCATGGGCTATAGCCCATCGCCATGGTCATAAATGATGAAAAACGAGGATTTGAAAAAAAGACGAAAATGACTCCGAGACGATGGGCTATAGCCCATGGTCTCGGAGTGATTTTCGTCTTTTTTTCAAATCCTCAAAAATTATGCAAAACGGAATGCTATAGTATGCCGTTCGAGACCATGGGCTATAGCCCATCGCCATGGTCATAAATGATGAAAAACAAGGATTTGAAAAAAGACGAAAATGACTCCGAGACGATGGGCTATAGCCCATGGTCTCGGAGTGATTTTCGTCTTTTTTTCAAATCCTCAAAAATGATGCAAAACGGCATGCTATAGTATGCCGTTCGAGACCATGGGCTATAGCCCATCGCCATGGTCATAAATGATGAAAAACAAGGATTTGAAAAAAAGACGAAAATGACTCCGAGACGATGGGCTATAGCCCATGGTCTCGGAGTGATTTTCGTCTTTTTTTCACTCCTCAAAAATGATGCAAAACGGCATGCTATAGTATGCCGTTCGAGACAATGGGCTATATATAGCCCATCGCCATGGTCATAAATGATGAAAAACAAGGATTTGAAAAAAATACGAAAATGACTCCGAGACGATGGGCTATAGCCCATGGTCTCGGAGTCATTTTCGTCTTTTTTTCAAATCCTCAAAAATGATGGAAAACGGCATGCTATAGTATGCTGTTCGAGACCATGGGCTATAGCCCATCGCCATGGTCATAAATGATGAAAAACGAGGGTTTGAAAAAAAGACGAAAATGACTCCGAGACGATGGGCTAAAGCCCATGGTCTCGGAGTGATTTTCGTCTTTTTTTCAAATCCTCAAAAATGATGCAAAACGGCATGCTATAGTATGCCGTTCGAGACCATGGGCTATAGCCCATCGCCATGGTCATAAATGATGAAAAACAAGGATTTGAAAAAAAGACGAAAATGACTCCGAGACGATGGGCTATAGCCCATGGTCTCGGAGTGATTTTCGTCTTTTTTTCACTCCTCAAAAATGATGCAAAACGGCATGCTATAGTATGCCGTTCGAGACAATGGGCTATAGCCCATCGCCATGGTCATAAATGATGAAAAACAAGGATTTGAAAAAAAGACGAAAATGACTCCGAGACGATGGGCTATAGCCCATGGTCTCGGAGTGATTTTCGTCTTTTTTTCAAATCCTCAAACATGATGCAAAACGGCATGCTATAGTATGCCGTTCGAGACCATGGGCTATAGCCCATCGCCATGGTCATAAATGATAAAAAACAAGGATTTGAAAAAAAGACGAAAATGACTCCGAGACGATGGGCTATAGCCCATGGTCTCGGAGTGATTTTCGTCTTTTTTTCAAATCCTCAAAAATGATGCAAAACGGCATGCTATAGTATGCCGTTCGAGACCATGGGCTATAGCCCATCGCCATGGTCATAAATGATGAAAAACGAGGATTTGAAAAAAAAATACGAAAAAATGATGCAAAACGGCTTGCTATAGTATGCCGTTCGAGACCATGGGCTATAGCCCATCGCCATGGCCATAAATGATGAAAAACAAGGATTTGAAAAAAATATGAAAATGACTCCGAGACGATGGGCTATAGCCCATGGTCTCGGAGTGATTTTCGTCTTTTTTTCAAATCCTCAAAAATGATGCAAAACGGCATGCTATAGTATGCCGTTCGAGACCATGGGCTATAGCCCATCACCATGGTCATAAATGATGAAAAACGAGGATTTGAAAAAAAATACGAAAATAACTCCGAGACGATGGGCTATAGCCCATGGTCTCGGAGTGATTTTCGTCTTTTTTTCAAATCCTCAAAAATGATGCAAAACGGCTTGCTATAGTATTCCGTTCGAGACCATGGGCTATAGCCCATCGCCATGGCCATAAATTATGAAAAACAAGGATTTGAAAAAAATATGAAAATGACTCCGAGACGATGGGCTATAGCCCATGGTCTCGGAGTGATTTTTGTCTTTTTTTCAAATCCTCAAAAATGATGCAAAACGGCATGCTATAGTATGCCGTTCGAGACCATGGGCTATAGCCCATCGCCATGGTCATAAATGATGAAAAACGAGGATTTGAAAAAAAGACGAAAATGACTCCGAGACGATGGGCTATAGCCCATGGTCTCGGAGTGATTTTCGTCTTTTTTTCAAATCCTCAAAAATGATGCAAAACGGCATGCTATAGTATGCCGTTCGAGACCATGGGCTATAGCCCATCGCCATGGTCATAAATGATGAAAAATGAGGATTTGAAAAAAAGACGAAAATGACTCCGAGACGATGGGCTATAGCCCATGGTCTCGGAGTGATTTTCGTCTTTTTTTCAAATCCTCAAAAATGATGCAAAACGGCTTGCTATAGTATGCCGTTCGAGACCATGGGCTATAGCCCATCGCCATGGCCATAAATGATGAAAAACAAGGATTTGAAAAAAATATGAAAATGACTCCGAGACGATGGGCTATAGCCCATGGTCTCGGAGTGATTTTCGTCTTTTTTTCAAATCCTCAAACATGATGCAAAACGGCATGCTATAGTATGCCGTTCGAGACCATGGGCTATAGCCCATCGCCATGGTCATAAATGATGAAAAACAAGGATTTGAAAAAAAGACGAAAATGACTCCGAGACGATGGGCTATAGCCCATGGTCTCGGAGTGATTTTCGTCTTTTTTTCAAATCCTCAAAAATGATGCAAAACGGCATGCTATAGTATCTCGTTCGAGACCATGGGCTATAGCCCATCGCCATGGTCATAAATGATGAAAAATGAGGATTTGAAAAAAAGACGAAAATGACTCCGAGACGATGGGCTATAGCCCATGGTCTCGGAGTGATTTTCGTCTTTTTTTCAAATCCTCAAAAATGATGCAAAACGGCATGCTATAGTATGCCGTTCGAGACCATGGGCTATAGCCCATCGCCATGGTCATAAATGATGAAAAACGAGGATTTGAAAAAAATATGAAAATGACTCCGAGACGATGGGCTATAGCCCATGGTCTCGGAGTGATTTTCGTCTTTTTTTCAAATCCTCAAACATGATGCAAAACGGCATGCTATAGTATGCCGTTCGAGACCATGGGCTATAGCCCATCGCCATGGTCATAAATGATGAAAAACAAGGATTTGAAAAAAAGACGAAAATGACTCCGAGACGATGGGCTATAGCCCATGGTCTCGGAGTGATTTTCGTCTTTTTTTCAAATCCTCAAAAATGATGCAAAACGGCATGCTATAGTATGCCGTTCGAGACCATGGGCTATAGCCCATCGCCATGGTCATAAATGATGAAAAATGAGGATTTGAAAAAAAGACGAAAATGACTCCGAGACGATGGGCTATAGCCCATGGTCTCGGAGTGATTTTCGTCTTTTTTTCAAATCCTCAAAAATGATGCAAAACGGCATGCTATAGTATGCCGTTCGAGACCATGGGCTATAGCCCATCGCCATGGTCATAAATGATGAAAAACGAGGATTTGAAAAAAAGACGAAAATGACTCCGAGACGATGGGCTATAGCCCATGGTCTCGGAGTGATTTTCGTCTTTTTTTCAAATCCTCAAAAATGATGCAAAACGGCATGCTATAGTATGCCGTTCGAGACCATGGGCTATAGCCCATCGCCATGGTCATAAATGATGAAAAATAAGGATTTGAAAAAAAGACGAAAATGACTCCGAGACGATGGGCTATAGCCCATGGTCTCGGAGTGATTTTCGTCTTTTTTTCAAATCCTCAAAAATGATGCAAAACGGCATGCTATAGTATGCCGTTCGAGACCATGGGCTATAGCCCATCGCCATGGTCATAAATGATGAAAAACGAGGATTTGAAAAAAAAGACGAAAATGACTCCGAGACGATGGGCTATAGCCCATGGTCTCGGAGTGATTTTCGTCTTTTTTTCAAATCCTCAAAAATGATGCAAAACGGCATGCTATAGTATGCCGTTCGAGACCATGGGCTATAGCCCATCGCCATGGTCATAAATAATGAAAAACAAGGATTTGAAAAAAAGACGAAAATCACTCCGAGACCATGGGCTATAGCCCATGGTCTCGGAGTGATTTTCGTCTTTTTTTCAAATCCTCAAAAATAATGCAAAACGGCATGCTATAGTATGCCGTTCGAGACCATGGGCTATAGCCCATCGCCATGGTCATAAATGATGAAAAACGAGGACTTGAAAAAAAATACGAAAATACCTCCGAGACGATGGGCTATAGCCCATGGTCTCGGAGTGATTTTCGTCTTTTTTTCAAATCCTCAAAAATGATGCAAAACGGCATGCTATAGTATGCCGTTCGAGACCATGGGCTATAGCCCATCGCCATGGTCATAAATAATGAAAAACAAGGATTTGAAAAAAAGACGAAAATCACTCCGAGACCATGGGCTATAGCCCATGGTCTCGGAGTGATTTTCGTCTTTTTTTCAAATCCTCAAAAATAATGCAAAACGGCATGCTATAGTATGCCGTTCGAGACCATGGGCTATAGCCCATCGCCATGGTCATAAATGATGAAAAACGAGGACTTGAAAAAAAATACGAAAATACCTCCGAGACGATGGGCTATAGCCCATGGTCTCGGAGTGATTTTCGTCTTTTTTTCAAATCCTCAAAAATGATGCAAAACGGCTTGCTATAGTATGCCGTTCGAGACCATGGGCTATAGCCCATCGCCATGGCCATAAATGATGAAAAACGAGGATTTGAAAAAAATATGAAAATGACTCCGAGACGATGGGCTATAGCCCATGGTCTCGGAGTGATTTTCGTCTTTTTTTCAAATCCTCAAAAATGATGCAAAACGGAATGCTATAGTATGCCGTTCGAGACCATGGGCTATAGCCCATCGCCATGGTCATAAATGATGAAAAACAAGGATTTGAAAAAAAGACGAAAATGACTCCGAGACGATGGGCTATAGCCCATGGTCTCGGAGTGATTTTCGTCTTTTTTTCACTCCTCAAAAATTATGCAAAACGGCATGCTATAGTATGCCGTTCGAGACCATGGGCTATAGCCCATCGCCATGGTCATAAATGATGAAAAACAAGGATTTGAAAAAAAGACGAAAATGACTCCGAGACGATGGGCTATAGCCCATGGTCTCGGAGTGATTTTCGTCTTTTTTTCACTCCTCAAAAATTATGCAAAACGGCATGCTATAGTATGCCGTTCGAGACCATGGGCTATAGCCCATCGCCATGGTCATAAATGATGAAAAACGAGGATTTGAAAAAAAGACGAAAATGACTCCGAGACGATGGGCTATAGCCCATGGTCTCGGAGTGATTTTCGTCTTTTTTTCAAATGCTCAAAAATTATGCAAAACGGCATGCTATAGTATGCCGTTCGAGACCATGGGCTCGGAGTGTTTTTCGTCTTTTTTTCAAATCCTCATAAATGATGCAAAACGGCTCATGGTCTCGGAGTGATTTTCGTCTTTTTTTCAAATCCTCAAAAATGATGCAAAACGGCATGCTATAGTATGCCGTTCGAGACCATGGGCTATAGCCCATCGCCATGGTCATATGAAAAACCAGGATTTGAAAAAAAGACGAAAATGACTCCGAGACGATGGGCTATAGCCCATGGTCTCGGAGTGATTTTCGTCTTTTTTTCAAATCCTCAAACATGATGCAAAACGGCATGCTATAGTATGCCGTTCGAGACCATGGGCTATAGCCCATCGCCATGGTCATAAATGATGAAAAACAAGGATTTGAAAAAAAGACGAAAATGACTCCGAGACGATGGGCTATAGCCCATGTTCTCGGAGTGATTTTCGTCTTTTTTTCAAATCATCAAAAATGATGCAAAACGGCTTGCTATAGTATGCCGTTCGAGACCATGGGCTATAGCCCATCGCCATGGTCATAAATGATGAAAAACAAGGATTTTAAAAAAATACGAAAATGACTCCGAGACAATGGGCTATAGCCCATGGTCTCGGAGTGATTTTCGTCTTTTTTTCAAATCCTCAAAAATGATGCAAAACGGCATGCTATAGTATGCCGTTCGAGACCATGGGCTATAGCCCATCGCCATGGTCATAAATGATGAAAAACGAGGATTTGAAAAAAAGACGAAAATGACTCCGAGACCATGGGCTATAGCCCATGGTCTCGGAGTGATTTTCGTCTTTTTTTCAAATCCTCAAAAATGATGCAAAACGGCATGCTATAGTATGCCGTTCGAGACCATGGGCTATAGCCCATCGCCATGGTCATAAATGATGAAAAACAAGGATTTGAAAAAAAGACGAAAATGACTCCGAGACCATGGGCTATAGCCCATGGTCTCGGAGTGATTTTCGTCTTTTTTTCAAATCCTCAAAAATGATGCAAAACGGCATGCTATAGTATGCCGTTCGAGACCATGGGCTATAGCCCATCGCCATGGTCATAAATGATGAAAAATTAGGATTTGAAAAAAAGACGAAAATGACTCCGAGACGATGGGCTATAGCCCATGGTCTCGGAGTGATTTTCATCTTTTTTTCACTCCTCAAAAATGATGCAAAACGGCATGCTATAGTATAGTATAGTCCTACATACTTACACCTAGAATCCCCATTCAAACCTATTTAGGTTCATCTTACGGTGGACATGTTTGCCTGAAAAGGAATCTTTGAAATGTTTCATAGTTTTAGAAATATAGTGCTTTAAATTTGAAAATTTATAATGGCAGATAGTGGCACGTCAAAAATCACTTGCACCTAGAAACTCCATTCACACGTTTTATAATTCAGCTTACTGTGGAGACACATGCTGGAACTTTTTACTTTGAAATGTTTTGTAGTTTCTGAGTTATTTAACTTAAACGCCCAATGCATTCTCAATGGCAATAGCACAAACTTTGGCATGCTACTAGTCCTACATACTTACACCTAGAAACCCCATTCAAACCTATTTAGGTTCATCTTACGGTGGACATGTTTGCCTGAAAAGGAATCTTTGAAATGTTTCATAGTTTTAGAAATATAGTGCTTTCAAATTTGAGAAATGTATAATGGGGCTCAATGGCAGATATTGGCACGTCAAAAAATCACTTGCACCTAGAAACTCCATTCACACGTTTTATAATTCAGCTTACTGTGGAGACACATGCTGGAACTTTTTACTTTGAAATGTTTTGTAGTTTCTGAGTTATTTAACTTAAACGCCCAATGCATTCTCAATGGCAATAGCACAAACTTTGGCATGCTACTAGTCCTACATACTTACACCTATAGAAACCCCATTCAAACCTATTTAGGTTCATCTTACGGTGGACATGTTTGCCTGAAAAGGAATCTTTGAAATGTTTCATAGTTTTAGACATATAGTGCTTTTAAATTTGAGAAATTCAGAATGGGGGTCAATGGCAGATTTTGGCAAGTAAAGATTTGAGTGGGGTTTGAACCCACAATCTTCAGATCATGCAGCCAGTGTGCTAAGTCACTGATCTACTCGCTACCTGCCACAATGGAGTCTGCTGTTCCCTTTGAGTACAACATTGATACAAAAATAAAATACAAAAAATAAAATAACAGGAGATTTGTCTATTGTTTCTTTTGCTGTTGTTTATCTCTAGACGTTCGAATGTTTATGAACCACAATGGAAACAAGTCTCTGGCTCCTCTGTCATTATCTATTCAGCCTTTTAAGAACAGCATGCACAGTGGCTCACTGGGTACAGAGCCTGCCTGGGAATCAGGAGGCTGCAGGTTCAAGTCCTGGCTCTGATATAGTGTCCCAAAGTCATTAAAATGTGACATAATATATTATGCCGTCCCAAACCATGGACTATAGTATGTCGTTTTTTCATGATTTTCATATTTTTTTCAAATCAGTCCAAAATCACGAAAAACGACATGCTATAGTCCATGGTCCGAAAAAAAATTATAACTTTGGCATGCTACTAGTTCAAATCCTCAAAAATGATGCAAAACGGCTTGCTATAGTATGCCGTTCGAGACCATGGGCTATAGCCCATCGCCATGGTCATAAATGATGAAAAACGAGGATTTGAAAAAAAGACGAAAATGACTCCGAGACCATGGGCTATAGCCCATGGTCTCGGAGTGATTTTCGTCTTTTTTTCAAATCCTCAAAAATGATGCAAAACGGCATGCTATAGTATGCCGTTCGAGACCATGGGCTATAGCCCATCGCCATGGTCATAAATGATGAAAAATTAGGATTTGAAAAAAAGACGAAAATGACTCCGAGACGATGGGCTATAGCCCATGGTCTCGGAGTGATTTTCGTCTTTTTTTCAAATCCTCAAAAATGATGCAAAACGGCATGCTATAGTATGCCGTTCGAGACCATGGGCTATAGCCCATCGCCATGGTCATAAATGATGAAAAACAAGGATTTGAAAAAAAGTCGAAAATGACTCCGAGACGATGGGCTATAGCCCATGGTCTCGGAGTGATTTTCGTCTTTTTTTCAAATCCTCAAAAATGATGGAAAACGGCATGCTATAGTATGCTGTTCGAGACCATGGGCTATAGCCCATCGCCATGGTCATAAATGATGAAAAACAAGGATTTGCAAAAAAGACGAAAATGACCTCCGAGACGATGGGCTATAGCCCATGGTCTCGGAGTGATTTTCGTCTTTTTTTCAAATCCTCAAAAATTATGGAAAACGGCATGCTATAGTATGCCGTTCGAGACCATGGGCTATAGCCCATCGCCATGGTCATAAATGATGAAAAACGAGGATTTGAAAAAAAGACGAAAATGACTCCGAGACGATGGGCTATAGCCCATCGCCATGGTCATAAATGATGAAAAATGAGGATTTGAAAAAAAGACGAAAATGACTCCGAGACGATGGGCTATAGCCCATGGTCTCGGAGTGATTTTCGTCTTTTTTTCACTCCTCAAAAATGATGCAAAACGGCATGCTATAGTATGCCGTTCGAGACAATGGGCTATAGCCCATCGCCATGGTCATAAATGATGAAAAACAAGGATTTTAAAAAAATACGAAAATGACTCCGAGACGATGGGCTATAGCCCATGGTCTCGGAGTGATTTTCGTCTTTTTTTCAAATCCTCAAACATGATGCAAAACGGCATGCTATAGTATGCCGTTCGAGACCATGGGCTATAGCCCATCGCCATGGTCATAAATGATGAAAAACGAGGATTTGAAAAAAAGACGAAAATGACTCCGAGACGATGGGCTATAGCCCATGGTCTCGGAGTGATTTTCGTCTTTTTTTCAAATCCTCAAAAATTATGCAAAACGGAATGCTATAGTATGCCGTTCGAGACCATGGGCTATAGCCCATCGCCATGGTCATAAATGATGAAAAACAAGGATTTGAAAAAAAGACGAAAATGACTCCGAGACGATGGGCTATAGCCCATGGTCTCGGAGTGATTTTCGTCTTTTTTTCAAATCCTCAAAAATGATGCAAAACGGCATGCTATAGTATGCCGTTCGAGACCATGGGCTATAGCCCATCGCCATGGTCATAAATGATGAAAAACAAGGATTTGAAAAAAAGACGAAAATGACTCCGAGACGATGGGCTATAGCCCATGGTCTCGGAGTGATTTTCGTCTTTTTTTCACTCCTCAAAAATGATGCAAAACGGCATGCTATAGTATGCCGTTCGAGACAATGGGCTATAGCCCATCGCCATGGTCATACATGATGAAAAACAAGGATTTGAAAAAAATACGAAAATGACTCCGAGACGATGGGCTATAGCCCATGGTCTCGGAGTCATTTTCGTCTTTTTTTCAAATCCTCAAAAATGATGGAAAACGGCATGCTATAGTATGCTGTTCGAGACCATGGGCTATAGCCCATCGCCATGGTCATAAATGATGAAAAACGAGGGTTTGAAAAAAAGACGAAAATGACTCCGAGACGATGGGCTAAAGCCCATGGTCTCGGAGTGATTTTCGTCTTTTTTTCAAATCCTCAAAAATGATGCAAAACGGCATGCTATAGTATGCCGTTCGAGACCATGGGCTATAGCCCATCGCCATGGTCATAAATGATGAAAAACAAGGATTTGAAAAAAAGACGAAAATGACTCCGAGACGATGGGCTATAGCCCATGGTCTCGGAGTGATTTTCGTCTTTTTTTCAAATCCTCAAACATGATGCAAAACGGCATGCTATAGTATGCCGTTCGAGACCATGGGCTATAGCCCATCGCCATGGTCATAAATGATGAAAAACAAGGATTTGAAAAAAAGACGAAAATGACTCCGAGACGATGGGCTATAGCCCATGGTCTCGGAGTGATTTTCGTCTTTTTTTCAAATCCTCAAACATGATGCAAAACGGCATGCTATAGTATGCCGTTCGAGACCATGGGCTATAGCCCATCGCCATGGTCATAAATGATGAAAAACGAGGATTTGAAAAAAAGACGAAAATGACTCCGAGACGATGGGCTATAGCCCATGGTCTCGGAGTCATTTTCGTCTTTTTTTCAAATCCTCAAAAATTATGCAAAACGGAATGCTATAGTATGCCGTTCGAGACCATGGGCTATAGCCCATCGCCATGGTCATAAATGATGAAAAACAAGGATTTGAAAAAAAGACGAAAATGACTCCGAGACGATGGGCTATAGCCCATGGTCTCGGAGTGATTTTCGTCTTTTTTTCAAATCCTCAAAAATGATGCAAAACGGCATGCTATAGTATGCCGTTCGAGACCATGGGCTATAGCCCATCGCCATGGTCATAAATGATGAAAAACAAGGATTTGAAAAAAAGACGAAAATGACTCCGAGACGATGGGCTATAGCCCATGGTCTCGGAGTGATTTTCGTCTTTTTTTCACTCCTCAAAAATGATGCAAAACGGCATGCTATAGTATGCCGTTCGAGACAATGGGCTATAGCCCATCGCCATGGTCATAAATGATGAAAAACAAGGATTTGAAAAAAATACGAAAATGACTCCGAGACGATGGGCTATAGCCCATGGTCTCGGAGTGATTTTCGTCTTTTTTTCAAATCCTCAAAAATGATGCAAAACGGCATGCTATAGTATGCCGTTCGAGACCATGGGCTATAGCCCATCGCCATGGTCATAAATGATGAAAAACAAGGATTTGAAAAAAAGACGAAAATGACTCCGAGACGATGGGCTATAGCCCATGGTCTCGGAGTGATTTTCGTCTTTTTTTCAAATCCTCAAACATGATGCAAAACGGCATGCTATAGTATGCCGTTCGAGACCATGGGCTATAGCCCATCGCCATGGTCATAAATGATGAAAAACAAGGATTTGAAAAAAAGACGAAAATGACTCCGAGACGATGGGCTATAGCCCATGGTCTCGGAGTGATTTTCGTCTTTTTTTCAAATCCTCAAAAATGATGCAAAACGGCATGCTATAGTATGCCGTTCGAGACCATGGGCTATAGCCCATCGCCATGGTCATAAATGATGAAAAACGAGGATTTGAAAAAAAGACGAAAATGACTCCGAGACGATGGGCTATAGCCCATGGTCTCGGAGTGATTTTCGTCTTTTTTTCAAATCCTCAAAAATTTGGCAAAACGGCATGCTATAGTATGCCGTTCGAGACCATGGGCTATAGCCCATCGCCATGGTCATAAATGATGAAAAACAAGGATTTGAAAAAAAGACGAAAATGACTCCGAGACGATGGGCTATAGCCCATGGTCTCGGAGTGATTTTCGTCTTTTTTTCAAATCCTCAAAAATGTTGCAAAACGGCATGCTATAGTATGCCGTTCGAGACCATGGGCTATAGCCCATCGCCATGGTCATAAATGATGAAAAACAAGGATTTGAAAAAAAGACGAAAATGACTCCGAGACGATGGGCTATAGCCCATGGTCTCGGAGTGATTTTCGTCTTTATTTCAAATCCTCAAACATGATGCAAAACGGCATGCTATAGTATGCCGTTCGAGACCATGGGCTATAGCCCATCGCCATGGTCATAAATGATGAAAAACAAGGATTTGAAAAAAAGACGAAAATGACTCCGAGACGATGGGCTATAGCCCATGGTCTCGGAGTGATTTTCGTCTTTTTTTCAAATCCTCAAAAATGATGCAAAACGGCATGCTATAGTATGCCGTTCGAGACCATGGGCTATAGCCCATCGCCATGGTCATAAATGATGAAAAATGAGGATTTGAAAAAAAGACGAAAATGACTCCGAGACGATGGGCTATAGCCCATGGTCTCGGAGTGATTTTCGTCTTTTTTTCAAATCCTCAAAAATGATGCAAAACGGCATGCTATAGTATGCCGTTCGAGACCATGGGCTATAGCCCATCGCCATGGTCATAAATGATGAAAAACGAGGATTTGAAAAAAAGACGAAAATGACTCCGAGACGATGGGCTATAGCCCATGGTCTCGGAGTGATTTTCGTCTTTTTTTCAAATCCTCAAAAATGATGCAAAACGGCATGCTATAGTATGCCGTTCGAGACCATGGGCTATAGCCCATCGCCATGGTCATAAATGATGAAAAATAAGGATTTGAAAAAAAGACGAAAATGACTCCGAGACGATGGGCTATAGCCCATGGTCTCGGAGTGATTTTCGTCTTTTTTTCAAATCCTCAAAAATGATGCAAAACGGCATGCTATAGTATGCCGTTCGAGACCATGGGCTATAGCCCATCGCCATGGTCATAAATGATGAAAAACGAGGATTTGAAAAAAAAGACGAAAATGACTCCGAGACGATGGGCTATAGCCCATGGTCTCGGAGTGATTTTCGTCTTTTTTTCAAATCCTCAAAAATGATGCAAAACGGCATGCTATAGTATGCCGTTCGAGACCATGGGCTATAGCCCATCGCCATGGTCATAAATAATGAAAAACAAGGATTTGAAAAAAAGACGAAAATCACTCCGAGACCATGGGCTATAGCCCATGGTCTCGGAGTGATTTTCGTCTTTTTTTCAAATCCTCAAAAATAATGCAAAACGGCATGCTATAGTATGCCGTTCGAGACCATGGGCTATAGCCCATCGCCATGGTCATAAATGATGAAAAACGAGGACTTGAAAAAAAATACGAAAATACCTCCGAGACGATGGGCTATAGCCCATGGTCTCGGAGTGATTTTCGTCTTTTTTTCAAATCCTCAAAAATGATGCAAAACGGCTTGCTATAGTATGCCGTTCGAGACCATGGGCTATAGCCCATCGCCATGGCCATAAATGATGAAAAACGAGGATTTGAAAAAAATATGAAAATGACTCCGAGACGATGGGCTATAGCCCATGGTCTCGGAGTGATTTTCGTCTTTTTTTCAAATCCTCAAAAATGATGCAAAACGGAATGCTATAGTATGCCGTTCGAGACCATGGGCTATAGCCCATCGCCATGGTCATAAATGATGAAAAACAAGGATTTGAAAAAAAGACGAAAATGACTCCGAGACGATGGGCTATAGCCCATGGTCTCGGAGTGATTTTCGTCTTTTTTTCACTCCTCAAAAATTATGCAAAACGGCATGCTATAGTATGCCGTTCGAGACCATGGGCTATAGCCCATCGCCATGGTCATAAATGATGAAAAACGAGGATTTGAAAAAAAGACGAAAATGACTCCGAGACGATGGGCTATAGCCCATGGTCTCGGAGTGATTTTCGTCTTTTTTTCAAATGCTCAAAAATTATGCAAAACGGCATGCTATAGTATGCCGTTCGAGACCATGGGCTCGGAGTGTTTTTCGTCTTTTTTTCAAATCCTCATAAATGATGCAAAACGGCTCATGGTCTCGGAGTGATTTTCGTCTTTTTTTCAAATCCTCAAAAATGATGCAAAACGGCATGCTATAGTATGCCGTTCGAGACCATGGGCTATAGCCCATCGCCATGGTCATATGAAAAACCAGGATTTGAAAAAAAGACGAAAATGACTCCGAGACGATGGGCTATAGCCCATGGTCTCGGAGTGATTTTCGTCTTTTTTTCAAATCCTCAAACATGATGCAAAACGGCATGCTATAGTATGCCGTTCGAGACCATGGGCTATAGCCCATCGCCATGGTCATAAATGATGAAAAACAAGGATTTGAAAAAAAGACGAAAATGACTCCGAGACGATGGGCTATAGCCCATGTTCTCGGAGTGATTTTCGTCTTTTTTTCAAATCATCAAAAATGATGCAAAACGGCTTGCTATAGTATGCCGTTCGAGACCATGGGCTATAGCCCATCGCCATGGTCATAAATGATGAAAAACAAGGATTTTAAAAAAATACGAAAATGACTCCGAGACAATGGGCTATAGCCCATGGTCTCGGAGTGATTTTCGTCTTTTTTTCAAATCCTCAAAAATGATGCAAAACGGCATGCTATAGTATGCCGTTCGAGACCATGGGCTATAGCCCATCGCCATGGTCATAAATGATGAAAAACGAGGATTTGAAAAAAAGACGAAAATGACTCCGAGACCATGGGCTATAGCCCATGGTCTCGGAGTGATTTTCGTCTTTTTTTCAAATCCTCAAAAATGATGCAAAACGGCATGCTATAGTATGCCGTTCGAGACCATGGGCTATAGCCCATCGCCATGGTCATAAATGATGAAAAATTAGGATTTGAAAAAAAGACGAAAATGACTCCGAGACGATGGGCTATAGCCCATGGTCTCGGAGTGATTTTCATCTTTTTTTCACTCCTCAAAAATGATGCAAAACGGCATGCTATAGTATAGTATAGTCCTACATACTTACACCTAGAATCCCCATTCAAACCTATTTAGGTTCATCTTACGGTGGACATGTTTGCCTGAAAAGGAATCTTTGAAATGTTTCATAGTTTTAGAAATATAGTGCTTTAAATTTGAAAATTTATAATGGCAGATAGTGGCACGTCAAAAATCACTTGCACCTAGAAACTCCATTCACACGTTTTATAATTCAGCTTACTGTGGAGACACATGCTGGAACTTTTTACTTTGAAATGTTTTGTAGTTTCTGAGTTATTTAACTTAAACGCCCAATGCATTCTCAATGGCAATAGCACAAACTTTGGCATGCTACTAGTCCTACATACTTACACCTAGAAACCCCATTCAAACCTATTTAGGTTCATCTTACGGTGGACATGTTTGCCTGAAAAGGAATCTTTGAAATGTTTCATAGTTTTAGAAATATAGTGCTTTCAAATTTGAGAAATGTATAATGGGGCTCAATGGCAGATATTGGCACGTCAAAAAATCACTTGCACCTAGAAACTCCATTCACACGTTTTATAATTCAGCTTACTGTGGAGACACATGCTGGAACTTTTTACTTTGAAATGTTTTGTAGTTTCTGAGTTATTTAACTTAAACGCCCAATGCATTCTCAATGGCAATAGCACAAACTTTGGCATGCTACTAGTCCTACATACTTACACCTATAGAAACCCCATTCAAACCTATTTAGGTTCATCTTACGGTGGACATGTTTGCCTGAAAAGGAATCTTTGAAATGTTTCATAGTTTTAGACATATAGTGCTTTTAAATTTGAGAAATTCAGAATGGGGGTCAATGGCAGATTTTGGCAAGTAAAGATTTGAGTGGGGTTTGAACCCACAATCTTCAGATCATGCAGCCAGTGTGCTAAGTCACTGATCTACTCGCTACCTGCCACAATGGAGTCTGCTGTTCCCTTTGAGTACAACATTGATACAAAAATAAAATACAAAAAATAAAATAACAGGAGATTTGTCTATTGTTTCTTTTGCTGTTGTTTATCTCTAGACGTTCGAATGTTTATGAACCACAATGGAAACAAGTCTCTGGCTCCTCTGTCATTATCTATTCAGCCTTTTAAGAACAGCATGCACAGTGGCTCACTGGGTACAGAGCCTGCCTGGGAATCAGGAGGCTGCAGGTTCAAGTCCTGGCTCTGATATAGTGTCCCAAAGTCATTAAAATGTGACATAATATATTATGCCGTCCCAAACCATGGACTATAGTATGTCGTTTTTTCATGATTTTCATATTTTTTTCAAATCAGTCCAAAATCACGAAAAACGACATGCTATAGTCCATGGTCCGAAAAAAAATTATAACTTTGGCATGCTACTAGTTCAAATCCTCAAAAATGATGCAAAACGGCTTGCTATAGTATGCCGTTCGAGACCATGGGCTATAGCCCATCGCCATGGTCATAAATGATGAAAAACGAGGATTTGAAAAAAAGACGAAAATGACTCCGAGACCATGGGCTATAGCCCATGGTCTCGGAGTGATTTTCATCTTTTTTTCAAATCCTCAAAAATGATGCAAAACGGCATGCTATAGTATGCCGTTCGAGACCATGGGCTATAGCCCATCGCCATGGTCATAAATGATGAAAAATTAGGATTTGAAAAAAAGACGAAAATGACTCCGAGACGATGGGCTATAGCCCATGGTCTCGGAGTGATTTTCGTCTTTTTTTCAAATCCTCAAAAATGATGCAAAACGGCATGCTATAGTATGCCGTTCGAGACCATGGGCTATAGCCCATCGCCATGGTCATAAATGATGAAAAACAAGGATTTGAAAAAAAGTCGAAAATGACTCCGAGACGATGGGCTATAGCCCATGGTCTCGGAGTGATTTTCGTCTTTTTTTCAAATCCTCAAAAATGATGGAAAACGGCATGCTATAGTATGCTGTTCGAGACCATGGGCTATAGCCCATCGCCATGGTCATAAATGATGAAAAACAAGGATTTGCAAAAAAGACGAAAATGACCTCCGAGACGATGGGCTATAGCCCATGGTCTCGGAGTGATTTTCGTCTTTTTTTCAAATCCTCAAAAATTATGGAAAACGGCATGCTATAGTATGCCGTTCGAGACCATGGGCTATAGCCCATCGCCATGGTCATAAATGATGAAAAACGAGGATTTGAAAAAAAGACGAAAATGACTCCGAGACGATGGGCTATAGCCCATCGCCATGGTCATAAATGATGAAAAATGAGGATTTGAAAAAAAGACGAAAATGACTCCGAGACGATGGGCTATAGCCCATGGTCTCGGAGTGATTTTCGTCTTTTTTTCACTCCTCAAAAATGATGCAAAACGGCATGCTATAGTATGCCGTTCGAGACAATGGGCTATAGCCCATCGCCATGGTCATAAATGATGAAAAACAAGGATTTTAAAAAAATACGAAAATGACTCCGAGACGATGGGCTATAGCCCATGGTCTCGGAGTGATTTTCGTCTTTTTTTCAAATCCTCAAACATGATGCAAAACGGCATGCTATAGTATGCCGTTCGAGACCATGGGCTATAGCCCATCGCCATGGTCATAAATGATGAAAAACGAGGATTTGAAAAAAAGACGAAAATGACTCCGAGACGATGGGCTATAGCCCATGGTCTCGGAGTGATTTTCGTCTTTTTTTCAAATCCTCAAAAATTATGCAAAACGGAATGCTATAGTATGCCGTTCGAGACCATGGGCTATAGCCCATCGCCATGGTCATAAATGATGAAAAACAAGGATTTGAAAAAAAGACGAAAATGACTCCGAGACGATGGGCTATAGCCCATGGTCTCGGAGTGATTTTCGTCTTTTTTTCAAATCCTCAAAAATGATGCAAAACGGCATGCTATAGTATGCCGTTCGAGACCATGGGCTATAGCCCATCGCCATGGTCATAAATGATGAAAAACAAGGATTTGAAAAAAAGACGAAAATGACTCCGAGACGATGGGCTATAGCCCATGGTCTCGGAGTGATTTTCGTCTTTTTTTCACTCCTCAAAAATGATGCAAAACGGCATGCTATAGTATGCCGTTCGAGACAATGGGCTATAGCCCATCGCCATGGTCATAAATGATGAAAAACAAGGATTTGAAAAAAATACGAAAATGACTCCGAGACGATGGGCTATAGCCCATGGTCTCGGAGTCATTTTCGTCTTTTTTTCAAATCCTCAAAAATGATGGAAAACGGCATGCTATAGTATGCTGTTCGAGACCATGGGCTATAGCCCATCGCCATGGTCATAAATGATGAAAAACGAGGGTTTGAAAAAAAGACGAAAATGACTCCGAGACGATGGGCTAAAGCCCATGGTCTCGGAGTGATTTTCGTCTTTTTTTCAAATCCTCAAAAATGATGCAAAACGGCATGCTATAGTATGCCGTTCGAGACCATGGGCTATAGCCCATCGCCATGGTCATAAATGATGAAAAACAAGGATTTGAAAAAAAGACGAAAATGACTCCGAGACGATGGGCTATAGCCCATGGTCTCGGAGTGATTTTCGTCTTTTTTTCAAATCCTCAAACATGATGCAAAACGGCATGCTATAGTATGCCGTTCGAGACCATGGGCTATAGCCCATCGCCATGGTCATAAATGATGAAAAACAAGGATTTGAAAAAAAGACGAAAATGACTCCGAGACGATGGGCTATAGCCCATGGTCTCGGAGTGATTTTCGTCTTTTTTTCAAATCCTCAAACATGATGCAAAACGGCATGCTATAGTATGCCGTTCGAGACCATGGGCTATAGCCCATCGCCATGGTCATAAATGATGAAAAACGAGGATTTGAAAAAAAGACGAAAATGACTCCGAGACGATGGGCTATAGCCCATGGTCTCGGAGTGATTTTCGTCTTTTTTTCAAATCCTCAAAAATTATGCAAAACGGAATGCTATAGTATGCCGTTCGAGACCATGGGCTATAGCCCATCGCCATGGTCATAAATGATGAAAAACAAGGATTTGAAAAAAAGACGAAAATGACTCCGAGACGATGGGCTATAGCCCATGGTCTCGGAGTGATTTTCGTCTTTTTTTCAAATCCTCAAAAATGATGCAAAACGGCATGCTATAGTATGCCGTTCGAGACCATGGGCTATAGCCCATCGCCATGGTCATAAATGATGAAAAACAAGGATTTGAAAAAAAGACGAAAATGACTCCGAGACGATGGGCTATAGCCCATGGTCTCGGAGTGATTTTCGTCTTTTTTTCACTCCTCAAAAATGATGCAAAACGGCATGCTATAGTATGCCGTTCGAGACAATGGGCTATAGCCCATCGCCATGGTCATAAATGATGAAAAACAAGGATTTGAAAAAAATACGAAAATGACTCCGAGACGATGGGCTATAGCCCATGGTCTCGGAGTGATTTTCGTCTTTTTTTCAAATCCTCAAAAATGATGCAAAACGGCATGCTATAGTATGCCGTTCGAGACCATGGGCTATAGCCCATCGCCATGGTCATAAATGATGAAAAACGAGGATTTGAAAAAAAGACGAAAATGACTCCGAGACGATGGGCTATAGCCCATGGTCTCGGAGTGATTTTCGTCTTTTTTTCAAATCCTCAAAAATTTGGCAAAACGGCATGCTATAGTATGCCGTTCGAGACCATGGGCTATAGCCCATCGCCATGGTCATAAATGATGAAAAACAAGGATTTGAAAAAAAGACGAAAATGACTCCGAGACGATGGGCTATAGCCCATGGTCTCGGAGTGATTTTCGTCTTTTTTTCAAATCCTCAAAAATGTTGCAAAACGGCATGCTATAGTATGCCGTTCGAGACCATGGGCTATAGCCCATCGCCATGGTCATAAATGATGAAAAACAAGGATTTGAAAAAAATACGAAAATGACTCCGAGACGATGGGCTATAGCCCATGGTCTCGGAGTGATTTTCGTCTTTATTTCAAATCCTCAAACATGATGCAAAACGGCATGCTATAGTATGCCGTTCGAGACCATGGGCTATAGCCCATCGCCATGGTCATAAATGATGAAAAACGAGGATTTGAAAAAAAGACGAAAATGACTCCGAGACGATGGGCTATAGCCCATGGTCCCGGAGTGATTTTCGTCTTTTTTTCAAATCCTCAAAAATGATGCAAAACGGCATGCTATAGTATGCTGTTCGAGACCATGGGCTATAGCCCATCGCCATGGTCATAAATGATTAAAAACGAGGATTTGAAAAAAAGACGAAAATGACTCCGAGACGATGGGCTATAGCCCATGGTCTCGGAGTGATTTTCGTCTTTTTTTCAAATCCTCAAAAATGATACAAAACGGCATGCTATAGTATGCCGTTCGAGACCATGGGCTATAGCCCATCGCCATGGTCATAAATTATGAAAAACAAGGATTTGAAAAAAAGACGAAAATCACTCCGAGACCATGGGCTATAGCCCATGGTCTCGGAGTGATTTTCGTCTTTTTTTCAAATCCTCAAAAATAATGCAAAACGGCATGCTATAGTATGCCGTTCGAGACCATGGGCTATAGCCCATCGCCATGGTCATAAATGATGAAAAACGAGGATTAAAAAAAAAAAACGAAAATAACTCCGAGACGATGGGCTATAGTCCATGGTCTCGGAGTGATTTTCGTCTTTTTTTCACTCCTCAAAAATGATGCAAAACGGCTTGCTATAGTATGCCGTTCGAGACCATGGGCTATAGCCCATCGCCATGGTCATAAATGATGAAAAACAAGGATTTTAAAAAAATACGAAAATGACTCCGAGACAATGGGCTATAGCCCATGGTCTCGGAGTGATTTTCGTCTTTTTTTCAAATCCTCAAAAATGATGCAAAACGGCATGCTATAGTATGCCGTTCGAGACCATGGGCTATAGCCCATCGCCATGGTCATAAATTATGAAAAACGAGGATTTGAAAAAAAGACGAAAATGACTCCGAGACGATGGGCTAAAGCCCATGGTCTCGGAGTGATTTTCGTCTTTTTTTCAAATCCTCAAAAATTATGCAAAACGGCATGCTATAGTATGCCGTTCGAGACCATGGGCTATAGCCCATCGCCATGGTCATAAATGATGAAAAACAAGGATTTGAAAAAAAGACGAAAATGACTCCGAGACGATGGGCTATAGCCCATGGTCTCGGAGTGATTTTCGTCTTTTTTTCAAATCCTCAAAAATGATGCAAAACGGAATGCTATAGTATGCCGTTCGAGACCATGGGCTATAGCCCATCGCCATGGTCATAAATGATGAAAAACAAGGATTTGAAAAAAATACGAAAATGACTCCGAGACGATGGGCTATAGCCCATGGTCTCGGAGTGATTTTCGTCTTTATTTCAAATCCTCAAACATGATGCAAAACGGCATGCTATAGTATGCCGTTCGAGACCATGGGCTATAGCCCATCGCCATGGTCATAAATGATGAAAAACAAGGATTTGAAAAAAAGACGAAAATGTCCCTGAGACGATGGGCTATAGCCCATGGTCTCGGAGTGATTTTCGTCTTTTTTTCAAATCATCAAAAATGATGCAAAACGGCATACTATAGTATGCCGTTCGAGACCATGGGCTATAGCCCATCGCCATGGTCATAAATGATGAAAAACGAGGATTTGAAAAAAAGACGAAAATGACTCCGAGACGATGGGCTATAGCCCATGGTCCTGGAGTGATTTTCGTCTTTTTTTCAAATCCTCAAAAATGATGCAAAACGGCATGCTATAGTATGCTGTTCGAGACCATGGGCTATAGCCCATCGCCATGGTCATAAATGATGAAAAACGAGGATTTGAAAAAAAGACGAAAATGACTCCGAGACGATGGGCTATAGCCCATGGTCTCGGAGTGATTTTCGTCTTTTTTTCACTCCTCAAAAATGATGCAAAACGGCTTGCTATAGTATGCCGTTCGAGACCATGGGCTATAGCCCATCGCCATGGTCATAAATGATGAAAAACAAGGATTTTAAAAAAATACGAAAATGACTCCGAGACAATGGGCTATAGCCCATGGTCTCAGAGTGATTTTCGTCTTTTTTTCAAATCCTCAAAAATGATGCAAAACGGCATGCTATAGTATGCCGTTCGAGACCATGGGCTATAGCCCATCGCCATGGTCATAAATGATGAAAAACAAGCATTTGAAAAAAAGACGAAAATGACTCCGAGACGATGGGCTATAGCCCATGGTCTCGGAGTGATTTTCGTCTTTTTTTCAAATCCTCAAAAATGATGCAAAACGGCATGCTATAGTATGCCGTTCGAGACCATGGGCTATAGCCCATCGCCATGGTCATAAATGATGAAAAACAAGGATTTGAAAAAAATACGAAAATGACTCCGAGACGATGGGCTATAGCCCATGGTCTCGGAGTGATTTTCGTCTTTATTTCAAATCCTCAAACATGATGCAAAACGGCATGCTATAGTATGCCGTTCGAGACCATGGGCTATAGCCCATCGCCATGGTCATAAATGATGAAAAACAAGGATTTGAAAAAAAGACGAAAATGACTCCGAGACGATGGGCTATAGCCCATGGTCTCGGAGTGATTTTCGTCTTTTTTTCAAATCCTCAAAAATGATGCAAAACGGCATGCTATAGTATGCCGTTCGAGACCATGGGCTATAGCCCATCGCCATGGTCATAAATGATGAAAAACAAGGATTTGAAAAAAATACGAAAATGACTCCGAGACGATGGGCTATAGCCCATGGTCTCGGAGTGATTTTCGTCTTTATTTCAAATCCTCAAACATGATGCAAAACGGCATGCTATAGTATGCCGTTCGAGACCATGGGCTATAGCCCATCGCCATGGTCATAAATGATGAAAAACAAGGATTTGAAAAAAAGACGAAAATGTCCCTGAGACGATGGGCTATAGCCCATGGTCTCGGAGTGATTTTCGTCTTTTTTTCAAATCATCAAAAATGATGCAAAACGGCATGCTATAGTATGCCGTTCGAGACCATGGGCTATAGCCCATCGCCATGGTCATAAATGATGAAAAACGAGGATTTGAAAAAAAGACGAAAATGACTCCGAGACGATGGGCTATAGCCCATGGTCCCGGAGTGATTTTCGTCTTTTTTTCAAATCCTCAAAAATGATGCAAAACGGCATGCTATAGTATGCTGTTCGAGACCATGGGCTATAGCCCATCGCCATGGTCATAAATGATTAAAAACGAGGATTTGAAAAAAAATACGAAAATAACTCCGAGACAGTGGGCTATAGCCCATGGTCTCGGAGTGATTTTCGTATTTTTTTCACTCCTTAAAAATGATGCAAAACGGCTTGCTATAGTATGCCGTTCGAGACCATGGGCTATAGCCCATCGCCATGGTCATAAATGATGAAAAACAAGGATTTTAAAAAAATACGAAAATGACTCCGAGACAATGGGCTATAGCCCATGGTCTCGGAGTGATTTTCGTCTTTTTTTCAAATCTTCAAAAATAATGCAAAACGGCATGCTATAGTATGCCGTTCGAGACCATGGGCATAGCCCATCGTCATGGTCATAAATGATGAAAAACGAGGATTTGAAAAAAAATACGAAAATAACTCCGAGACAGTGGGCTATAGCCCATGGTCTCGGAGTGATTTTCGTCTTTTTTTCACTCCTTAAAAATTATGCAAAACGGCTTGCTATAGTATGCCGTTCGAGACCATGGGCTATAGCCCATCGCCATGGTCATAAATGATGAAAAACAAGGATTTGAAAAAAAGACGAAAATGTCCCTGAGACGATGGGCTATAGCCCATGGTCTCGGAGTGATTTTCGTCTTTTTTTCAAATCATCAAAAATGATGCAAAACGGCATGCTATAGTATGCCGTTCGAGACCATGGGCTATAGCCCATCGCCATGGTCATAAATGATGAAAAACGAGGATTTGAAAAAAAGACGAAAATGACTCCGAGACGATGGGCTATAGCCCATGGTCCCGGAGTGATTTTCGTCTTTTTTTCAAATCCTCAAAAATGATGCAAAACGGCATGCTATAGTATGCTGTTCGAGACCATGGGCTATAGCCCATCGCCATGGTCATAAATGATGAAAAACGAGGATTTGAAAAAAAGACGAAAATTACTCCGAGACGATGGGCTATAGACCATGGTCTCGGAGTGATTTTCGTCTTTTTTTCAAATCCTCAAAAATGATACAAAACGGCATGCTATAGTATGCCGTTCGAGACCATGGGCTATAGCCCATCGCCATGGTCATAAATTATGAAAAACGAGGATTTGAAAAAAAATACGAAAATAACTCCGAGACAGTGGGCTATAGCCCATGGTCTCGGAGTGATTTTCGTCTTTTTTCCACTCCTTAAAAATGATGCAAAACGGCTTGCTATAGTATGCCGTTCGAGACCATGGGCTATAGCCCATCGCCATGGTCATAAATGATGAAAAACAAGGATTTTAAAAAAATACGAAAATGACTCCGAGACAATGGGCTATAGCCCATGGTCTCGGAGTGATTTTCGTCTTTTTTTCAAATCCTCAAAAATGATGCAAAACGGCATGCTATAGTATGCCGTTCGAGACCATGGGCTATAGCCCATCGCCATGGTCATAAATGATGAAAAACAAGGATTTGAAAAAAAGACGAAGATGACTCCGAGGTACAGAGCCTGCCTGGGAATCAGGAGGCTGCAGGTTCAAGTCCTGGCTCTGACATAGTGTCCCAAAGTCATTAAAATGTGACATAATATATTATGCCGTCCCAAACCATGGACTATGGACTGTATGTCGTTTTTTCATGATTTTCATATTTTTTTCAAATCAGTCCAAAATCACGAAAAACAACATGCTATAGTCCATGGTCCGAAAAAAATGGCATGCTACTAGTCCTACATACTTACACCTAGAATCCCCATTCAAACCTATTTAGGTTCATCTTACGGTGGACATGTTTGCCTGAAAAGGAATCTTTGAAATGTTTCATAGTTTTAGAAATATAGTGCTTTAAATTTGAAAATGTATAATGGCAGATAGTGGCACGTCAAAAATCACTTGCACCTAGAAACTCCATTCACACGTTTTATAATTCAGCTTACTGTGGAGACACATGCTGGAACTTTTTACTTTGAAATGTTTTGTAGTTTCTGAGTTATTTAACTTAAACGCCCAATGCATTCTCAATGGCAATAGCACAAACTTTGGCATGCTACTAGTCCTACATACTTACACCTAGAAACCCCATTCAAACCTATTTAGGTTCATCTTACGGTGGACATGTTTGCCTGAAAAGGAATCTTTGAAATGATTCATAGTTTTAGAAATATAGTGCTTTCAAATTTGAGAAATGTATAATGGGGCTCAATGGCAGATATTGGCACGTCAAAAAAGCACTTTCACCTAGAAACTCCATTCACACTTTTTATAATTCAGCTTTCTGTGGAGACACATGCTGGAACTATTTACTTTGAAATGTTTTGTAGTTTCTGAGTTATTTAACTTAAACGCCCAATGCATTCCCAATGGCAATAGCACAAACTTTGGCATGCTACTAGTCCTACATACTTACACCTAGAAACCCCATTCAAACCTATTTAGGTTCATCTTACGGTGGACATGTTTGCCTGAAAAGGAATCTTTGAAATGTTTCATAGTTTTAGACATATAGTGCTTTTAAATTTGAGAAATTCAGAATGGGGGTCAATGGCAGATTTTGGCAAGTAAAGATTTGAGTGGGGTTTGAACCCACAATCTTCAGATCATGCAGCCATTGTGCTAAGTCACTGATCTACTCGCTACCTGCCACAATGGAGTCTGCTGTTCCCTTTGAGTACAACATTGATACAAAAATAAAATACAAAAAATAAAATAACAGGAGATTTGTCTATTGTTTCTTTTGCTGTTGTTTATCTCTAGACGTTCGAATGTTTATGAACCACAATGGAAACAAGTCTCTGGCTCCTCTGTCATTATCTATTCGGCCTTTTAAGAACAGCATGCACAGTGGCTCACTGGGTACAGAGCCTGCCTGGGAATCAGGAGGCTGCAGGTTCAAGTCCTGGCTCTGACATAGTGTCCCAAAGTCATTAAAATGTGACATAATATATTATGCCGTCCCAAACCATGGACTATAGTATGTCGTTTTTTTAAGATTTTCATCTTTTTTTCAAATCAGTCCAAAATCACGAAAAACGACATGCTATAGTCCATGGTCCGAAATAAATTATAACTTTGGCATGCTACTAGTTCAAATCCTCAAAAATGATGCAAAACGGCTTGCTATAGTATGCCGTTCGAGACCATGGGCTATAGCCCATCGCCATGGACATAAATGATGAAAAACAAGGATTTGAAAAAAAGTACGAAAATGACTCCGAGACGATGGGCTATAGCCCATGGTCTCGGAGTGATTTTCGTCTTTTTTTCAAATCCTCAAAAATAATGCAAAACGGCATGCTATAGTATGCCGTTCGAGACCATGGGCTATAGCCCATCGCCATGGTCATAAATGATGAAAAACGAGGATTTGAAAAAAAGACGAAAATGACTCCGAGACCATGGGCTATAGCCCATGGTCTCGGAGTGATTTTCGTCTTTTTTTCACTCCTCAAAAATTATGCAAAACGGCATGCTATAGTATGCCGTTCGAGACCATGGGCTATAGCCCATCGCCATGGTCATAAATGATGAAAAACAAGGATTTGAAAAAAAGACGAAAATGACTCCGAGACTATGGGCTATAGCCCATGGTCTCGGAGTGATTTTCGTCTTTTTTTCAAATCCTCAAAAATGATGCAAAACGGCATGCTATAGTATGCCGTTCGAGACCATGGGCTATAGCCCATCGCCATGGTCATAAATGATGAAAAACAAGGATTTGAAAAAAAGACGAAAATCACTCCGAGACCGAGACTCGGAGTGATTTTCGTCTTTTTTTCAAATCCTCATAAATGATGCAAAACGGCATGCTATAGTATGCCGTTCGAGACCATGGGCTATAGCCCATCGCCATGGTCATAAATGATGAAAAACAAGGATTTAAAAAAAAGACGAAAATGACTCCGAGACGATGGGCTATAGCCCATGGTCTCGGAGTGATTTTCGTCTTTTTTTCAAATCCTCAAAAATGATGCAAAACGGCTCATGGTCTCGGAGTGATTTTCGTCTTTTTTCAAATCCTCAAAAATGATGCAAAACGGCATGCTATAGTATGCCGTTCGAGACCATGGGCTATAGCCCATCGCCATGGTCATAAATGATGAAAAACAAGGATTTGAAAAAAAGACGAAAATGACTCCGAGACGATGGGCTATAGCCCATGGTCTCGGAGTGATTTTCGTCTTTTTTTCAAATCCTCAAACATGATGCAAAACGGCATGCTATAGTATGCCGTTCGAGACCATGGGCTATAGCCCATCGCCATGGTCATAAATTATGAAAAACAAGGATTTGAAAAAAAGACGAAAATGACTCCGAGACGATGGGCTATAGCCCATGGTCTCGGAGTGATTTTCGTCTTTTTTTCAAATCCTCAAAAATGATGGAAAACGGCATGCTATAGTATGCCGTTCGAGACCATGGGCTATAGCCCATCGCCATGGTCATAAATGATGAAAAACGAGGATTTGAAAAAAAATACGAAAATAACTCCGAGACGATGGGCTATAGCCCATGGTCTCGGAGTGATTTTCGTCTTTTTTTCACTCCTCAAAAATGATGCAAAACGGCTTGCTATAGTATGCCGTTCGAGACCATGGGCTATAGCCCATCGCCATGGTCATAAATGATGAAAAACAAGGATTTTAAAAAATAATACGAAAATGACTCCGAGACAATGGGCTATAGCCCATGGTCTCGGAGTGATTTTCGTCTTTTTTTCAAATCCTCAAAAATGATGCAAAACGGCATGCTATAGTATGCCGTTCGAGACCATGGGCTATAGCCCATCACCATGGTCATAAATGATGAAAAACGAGGATTTGAAAAAAAGACGAAAATGACTCCGAGACGATGGGCTATAGCCCATGGTCTCGGAGTGATTTTCGTCTTTTTTTCAAATCCTCAAAAATGATGCAAAACGGCATGCTATAGTATGCCGTTCGAGACCATGGGCTATAGCCCATCGCCATGGTCATAAATGATGAAAAACAAGGATTTGAAAAAAAGACGAAAATGACTCCGAGGTACAGAGCCTGCCTGGGAATCAGGAGGCTGCAGGTTCAAGTCCTGGCTCTGACATAGTGTCCCAAAGTCATTAAAATGTGACATAATATATTATGCCGTCCCAAACCATGGACTATGGACTGTATGTCGTTTTTTCATGATTTTCATATTTTTTTCAAATCAGTCCAAAATCACGAAAAACAACATGCTATAGTCCATGGTCCGAAAAAAATTATAACTTTGGCATGCTACTAGTCCTACATACTTACACCTAGAATCCCCATTCAAACCTATTTAGGTTCATCTTACGGTGGACATGTTTGCCTGAAAAGGAATCTTTGAAATGTTTCATAGTTTTAGAAATATAGTGCTTTAAATTTGAAAATGTATAATGGCAGATAGTGGCACGTCAAAAATCACTTGCACCTAGAAACTCCATTCACACGTTTTATAATTCAGCTTACTGTGGAGACACATGCTGGAACTTTTTACTTTGAAATGTTTTGTAGTTTCTGAGTTATTTAACTTAAACGCCCAATGCATTCTCAATGGCAATAGCACAAACTTTGGCATGCTACTAGTCCTACATACTTACACCTAGAAACCCCATTCAAACCTATTTAGGTTCATCTTACGGTGGACATGTTTGCCTGAAAAGGAATCTTTGAAATGTTTCATAGTTTTAGAAATATAGTGCTTTCAAATTTGAGAAATGTATAATGGGGCTCAATGGCAGATATTGGCACGTCAAAAAAGCACTTTCACCTAGAAACTCCATTCACACTTTTTATAATTCAGCTTTCTGTGGAGACACATGCTGGAACTTTTTACTTTGAAATGTTTTGTAGTTTCTGAGTTATTTAACTTAAACGCCCAATGCATTTTCAATGGCAATAGCACAAACTTTGGCATGCTTACACCTAGAAACCCCATTCAAACCTAGC